>NC_062535.1:6963144-6970644 GCF_022655615.1 Tachysurus fulvidraco
AGACTCAGAAGTGAACCTCATCCTCATTTGGGAAACACTCTACAGTAAATAGTGTAAATGTAAATAATGTCCTTTCTACAACAGTTTATAGTCGAGTGGAATTGTGCAATCTAGAGCTCCTGAGGAACGAACAGGTCAACATCATTTCTGAGTTCATTACAGACTTAACACTAATTCCTTCCTGCCAAAGTCTTCAAACGGTCCCTGATGAAGACAAGCACAAAGCTGACTGAGGCAACAGTAACTCGAAGACAGTCTCCAGACAGCCCCAGCTACAGCGATCCCATGTCACAGATCTATTAAGGTCTATATAGACGATTAATAAGGTGTTGGGTCACCGTTTACATGTTATACAGCTTCCGACCTTCTTGGAATAGATTCATACACCTGAAATCTTCTGGTGGAATTGTGAACCATGTTTATCTAGCAGAATATCTTTTGTTCATCTCAGAGAAGTTGAGAGAGAGAGAGAGAGAAATTGAGACACAATGGTTTGATGTTATTCACATCGGGAGATTAAACTGGCCAGGGTTTAATCCATTCTGCTGCTCTTCCACTCGAGACTGTGTAAAATAGCATCATTGTTTGGAAACAACATTCGGACCACAGGATGAACCCGATCGCTTGGGATTTACAAGTACTTGCTGGCAGAAACACAAGCATGTAGGCTAATGATGGGCTGAGCAGAATATCGTAAAACGCCACCTAGATCTTCACAAATTCACCCCCATATTTGACACTTAGACAGAGCTGTAAATAATAATAATAATAATAATAACCTTTATTTTCTATAGCACCTTTAAAAGAACATCTCACAGCGCTTTACAAAAGCAAAATAAAACTAGATTTGTAAAGTTTGTCACGACAAACTTTGATGTTGGCTTTGACGATGCAAGTATTCGCAAAGGCCGGTGTTTTTTGGAGGCGAGTGGACATAAGGATCAATGGAGGCAAAGTGGAGACGAGCATGTGACGTCATCCGAATACTCTTTAGGAAGTTCCCCACATTGTTCTGAGTGTTTTGGTATGTCACATGTCCATGTTGTAAAAAGTTTTTTTGATTTTGCATATATTAGGGGCGGGGCTGTGGGACAACCGAAAGGCCAGTCGGTACACCAATTTAAACCTTTGCTCAGAGTATCATCCTAAAGGAACTGGCCGAGTTTGGTGTAGATAGTTCGAAAGCCTGCCGAGTAATAAACCTCCAAAGTTTATAATGGGAGTCTATGGGAATAAAGGCCATTTTGAGACCCGGTACCGGAAGTACCGGTACACGGATCGCTTAGAAAAGTAATAGCAACAAATTCAGACCAGGTTCTACAACATATCCGAATTTGGTGCATGTAGCTCTAAAGCCCTAGGAGGAGTTACTCTTGATAATTTTTTGTCTAAGCTTAAATAGGAAAACAGAATGTTGGCTTCTACAAAGCGACATAATCAACAAAAATACACACAATATAAAGATTAAAATTAAAGCAACAAAAATAGACTATAAAATAAGCGTTATTTAAAATGACAATTTGTCAAATTAAAAGCTACCCTAAAGAAATAAGTTTTAAGTTGAGATTTAAAAGTGCCAAGAGATGTTGCTTGCCTTATCTCAGTTGGTAATGGATTGCACAGTTTTGGAGCGAGTGAAGAGAAAGCTCAATCTCACCATCGATTTTAAACAAGTTAAAAGACCAGTTTCAGAGGAACGAAGGTCGCGAGGTGGAATATAAGGAATTAAAAGATCAGCCAAATGAGGAGCTAACCCATGTAAGGCCTTGTAGGTAAGCATCAGAATCTTAAAATCAACCCTAAACCTAACGGCGAGCCAGTGCAAGGACTCCAAAACGGGAGTAACGTGATCTTTTAACTTTGTTCTAGTATCTGTTTAAGGTAGCTTTAGACACCCCAGCCAACAAGGCATTGCAGTAATCAATACGGGAAAACAAAAGTGTTGATCAGTCTCTCAGCAACAGAAAATGACAGCATTGGACGCAATCTGGCGATATTTCTGAAATGGAAGAAAGAACTGTCCAATTATTTTTTCTTCTAGTTTTGTTCTTTCCCATTAGGGGAATCATCCGTTTCCACCTATCTCTAACCTCGGCCTCCTCTACTCTCGCACCAATTACCTTCATGTCCACACCAGGACATGGATTTTTGTTTTTACCTTGTGCAGTCGTTCAGGAGAGAACTCAAGTCCAACCACGAAGAGTGTGAAGAAAACCCCCAGCTCCCCCAGCGTCTCTACCTGAACCATGGACTAGAGACAGAACCAGAGTAAATAAAGCTTTATACGGTACATACACAAAACGGTGAGGATAAACACGCAGAATGTAACGACGATACAATTGCACGTACGTTACCTTAATGCTGTTGAGCCCTGAGGGACCCAGAAGAATCCCACAAACTATGTAACCAAACATAGAAGGCAGTCCAAACAGTGTGCAGAGCCAGCCACAGGGCAGAGACAGCATCACTACTGACACCAGGTCCTGTGGAAACAAACAAAGTGTGTTGTTCTGAGCACCTGAGTGCTGCAACCACCCGAAAATCTCCCGAAGCCACAGAGACATCGTAAAAAAACATTTGCATGAACATTTAGTCATTTGGCAAACAAACAGTCTTATCCAGAGCACCAGGATACTCAGCAGGAAGAGTAGCAAACACTGGTCCATACAGAAATTTACGGTATATTCTTACGTTTATAAGAAATAAACACGATATGGTTCATGGCGTAATATAACTAATCAGTAATAGGGCAGAGTGATGTGATCAACAGCTTACGTTTGTAGTTATGAAACCATCTCGTAAGGATTGGAACTGGAATTAGAATTTCAGCATTCATTTGCTGATGTTTACATCCAGACCTGTTAAACACCCCAATTTTTTGGGGGGGGCAGGCAAAAGTATTGGAACACAGCCATGACGTTAATGACATCCTTGTTTGCTTTGCCTTGTTTGCTTTTACACCTTCGATAAGGACAAGTGAGAACGTTCCAGAAGCAGCAATGCGAGTCAAATGGCTCGCGTTTTCCTCGAAGACACAGACGGACGAGAAAGACGAGTAGAGTAGACGTTCAGAGTTTTAAATTATTTAAATAACCAGTATAACAGGACGTGCCTGAGCAACAGGAAACTTCCCTCGATCATATGTTCCATTATGTTTGATCAGTTGGGTGACTGCAAACAAAATGTTTGCCTTGTTCTTTAACACCTTGTTTAACATGTTTAGATTTAAATAACAAAAAAAAATGAAAGCTGAAATTCTCGCATTCATCATATTTATCCTTAATTTAAAAAAATTAGTCATTTAGTCTAATATCCCTGCTAATCTCTTCGGCTACGGCACGCGACCTCGGACAATTAACTGTAATTTTCCTGGCATGCTGCTAATATGACACACTCGTGTCATTTTCTTCTTGACAACATCGGAAGGATTCGGTTATTTTTACCCACACAGGCTGCTCAGGTGCTTGTTCAGTCTCTTGTCATGTAGGGACCGGACTACCGCAGTCCTTTGCTAGCAGGCCTACTTATGAACGTAATTTGTCTTCTGCAGATGATCCAAAATGCAGCTTGTTTTCAACCTGCTTAAGTTCTCCCACACCACACCACTGCTGCGCTCCCTCCACTGGCTGAGTCTTCAAACCACAGGTGAAGATCTACCTCTTCCTAAAACACTTAAACTAGCATTTTTCCCCCCTGGTTGTTTTGTGTGTATATTAAAAACCCCCTGAACAGAGTTTTAGGTTGATGGTAAGTCTGTAACCTAGTGAACCAGTGTTAATGTATTCGTTGATAGAGACTTGACTTTGTACGTCGCTCTGGATAAGGACGTCTAGCAAATGCCGTAAGTGTAAATGTAGTATAATTAATAATTGTTAATATAATTGTGACTACTTATGACATAATAATAACAATTAATATTATTATTAAAATTAATATTATTGATATTCATTCATTCATTTTCTGCCGCTTATCCGAACTTCTCGGGTCACAGGGAGCCTGTGCCTATCTCAGGCGTCATCGGGCATCAAGGCAGGATACACCCTGGATGGAGTGCCAACCCATCGCAGGGCACACACACACTCTCATTCACACACACACTACGGACAATTTTCCAGAGATGCCAATCAACCTACCATGCATGTCTTTGGACCGGGGGAGGAAACTGGAGTACCCGGAGGAAACCCCCGAGGCACGGGGAGAACATGCAAACTCCACACACACAAGGCGGAGGCGGGAATCGAACCCCCAACCCTGGAGGTGTGAGGCGAACGTGCTAACCACTAAGCCACCGTGCCCCCCTATTGTTGTTATTTTATAAGTGATTATTTTTGTATTATTATACACTGCTGACTCAAATGAGAACTGCTTTCAGAGCTGCTGTTAAAATGAAAAAGAATCAGCACAAATCTCACAACATGACTTTTCTCTCTTCCGTGTCACTCAGATAAACATTTACACAATCATGGGTGGTTGTGAGCTGATGTATGTGGAAGAGAGCAGAAGCATTTGGAGAAGTTCAGATTGTTCGGCTTCCCTGTGAAAAGGTTCGAAGAGATGCGTCTGACAGCAAGCACGTACGAGCCCTCGAGGTCTCTTTTTATCTCACTTGATAAATAACTAGAGAAGCCAGGCGCTCTGACTGAAGAGCTGAGTTGGTCTGGGTCGTGGGATCAGTCACTAACCTTGATGAAGTGGTGGTCAGCACGTGGAATAGTAGAGTCTCTGGGTTTGGTCAGCACATACTGGTTGTTCTGTGAATCAATGAGCATGCTCAATCCCAGGTAACCTTCTGCTACTTGCCACGACACATTCTTCATCTTGTTGTCCTCTTCATCTTCCTCCACCCTCAGGACTGCCTCCACGTTGACCCCCTTCATCTGAAAGACGGACGGAAAAGCGAGGAGAATAATAAGAAACAAAGAAATAAGTCTTTCGTAATAGAGATAGTATGCAGAAGAGAGCCTCATGCCTGACCTGCTTGTTGTTGTCAAAGGCGTGATCCTCGATTTCCTCTTCCAGGCGGTCGGCGGCTTTCCGAACGTCCTCGAGAATCTCATCCAGCATGGAGAGGGTCTTGTTCCGCTCCTGCGCCACCTTCAGTGCCTCCTGCTGGTGCTTCTCAGCTGCCACCAGCTCCACATACTCCTGCTCCTCCTGTTCGGAAAGAGGTCGAGTTCGGATCACATGAGGTCGGGTTCTGGCTCAAGTCCAGTCCCTGTCTCGTCACGTCATAGCTTACTTGTAAGGGCTTGTAGACCGACATATATGTTTCTGTAAAGCTGGTTTGCTGCTAACAAATAAAATTGAATGTAACTGAACTGAACTTCAGCCCTGGAACATTACACGTGGAGCTGGTGGTTCAGATAACGTCAAGCAAAGCATTGAACACTTGACTAAAGCAAACCATTCATTTCCCCCTCGTTTTCTCACGGAATAACACACACAGTGAGTTATCAGTCAGTAATGTTCTCTCTAGACACATTGTGCTGTCCTTCACTGATTAGAATAGAGCTTCTCTGTGCAAAAATAGCTCCAGCACCTCAGGAAAACACCCTGGCATCTTGGTGCTGCTATGGAAACAGCATTATATCAGGCCTGCCGGTTACATTCACGTTACAGGGCCTCGACCTGGTATCTATAAGCTTATAACAAAATAATAATAATAATAAATTGTTATAATAAAAAAAGACACCAGAAAGTAAGAAACTCTGAGATCGATTTACATGGTAGCATCTTAGCACGGTTATTTAAGTTATCTTCATCCATTTATAGATGTCTAAACACGTTTTTAAACTTTACAAATCGCAGGTTTAATACAAAGTCAAACACTAGGAAGAAATTAAAGATACCTTCAGGACCTAAAAGCCACTACTCTCAATTATTCAGATCTTAAATCCAGATTTTGAGTTTGCCTCACCTTAATGGCGGCTTCCCTGAGCGCCTCGAGCCTCTGGCGGCTGGTTTCCTTCATGTTCGCCACGTCACCGAAGTCACCTTTCAGCACACGTTGAAGACCGAGCACGGCCTCGAACAGAGAACGCTCGCTCTCATTCAGCTCCTTCTGGAACACCTCGAACGTGTGCACCTGGAAGAGGCGCTCAGCATCCGAGAGCGTCTGGTCATGCACCGCCGCTGCAGCTGCCGCCCCCAGCTTCCGTACGGCTGCGTTCTTCTGCCGCAGGAGGCTCGAGAGGCGGCGGCAGTTCTCGATCACCCAGCGGTGCTCGCCGGCAGACACCGCCCCTCTGACGCGATGCCGCTGAATGGCTTTCCGGGTCAGGCGCTCAGCTGGCTGAAGCGCCCCCACCAGGCCCAGACACAGCAGCGTGTACAGGGTTTGCATTCAGCTGGCTGGTCACTTCAGCTTGAGAGAAAAGGAATAGAACAAAAAACTACAGGAACTGTATTTCACCCTCTATGTTGAGCACTTATAAGCACTAATAAACAAAAGTCCATCCAACACCAGTCCTGTGGTCCAACTCTGGCTCTAGTGAAGTTCTAACAGCGGAGTTATCATCAAACAAACAAATAATGCTCCCAGAGATGGGCAGGGCAGAGTGAGAATCCAGTCAGGAATGCAACTTAAATGCTTCCGTATTCTGCTCAAGTCTCAGCTTTAGTAGATAATCTGACCCGGATACTGTAGACACGTACATAAGAACTGCTGCTGTAATCACATTTATTCTGAACGCACCTTCAACACACACACACAGCACTGTTTAAACAAACAACTGGAGACGTGTGATGATTTATAATCCCTTTTGAATCTGGTCCCTCTCAGGAGTGTTTTGTTGCTCATTGAATATCAGCATCTATTAGAGATCATCAACTTTAATCATCATTTCCATTGGGAAATTAATGCAGGCTACAGTTAGAACTGACATGAGTTGAATTGAGCCTATAGAGTAGAAGTTGTGTAGTTTATATGACTGATGGTTTGTTAAGGTGGTTAAGGCGTTGGGCTACCAATTGGAAGGTTGTGAGTTCGATTCCAGGTCCAGTGACGGTGACGTTTCTCTGGGGCTTGTGTTGTGGTGGTATTTCTCATAAGTTAAGACTAAACACTAACAGCGGTGAAAACAGAGCAGCTTCATGTCCTGTGGGGATGTGGTAGCCTTGTGGGTAAGGTGTTAAGACTACTGTTGAGAAGGTTGTGAGTTCAAATCCCAGGTCCACTAAGCTGCCAGTGTTGGGCCCCTGAACAAGGCCCTCAACCCTTAATTGCTCAGTTGTATAAAAAAAATAAATAATGTAAGTCGTTCTGGATATAAGGGCGTCTGCCGAATGCTGTAAATGTAAACTGCAAATCCTTTACTGTAAATAGATTACGTGAGATTCAGAAATGGACTAATTCGGTAAACTCTTAGATGAGATACTTTACTAAATTGAACTATACATGATAACATTCACATTTACAGAATTTATCAGAGCAACTTACATTTTTATCTCATTTTATACAATTGAGCAATTGAGGGTTAAGGGCCTTGCTCAGGGGCCCAA
>NC_062535.1:6975644-7028144 GCF_022655615.1 Tachysurus fulvidraco
ACCTGCCGTTACCTCTGCCTCGGGTTCTAGGTGTTGAACATCTTCTTCCGTGTGAAACGGAGCGAAACCTTTTTCACGGTACAACACACAGTACTGCAAAAACACATCTGTATTACCATAGTATTACTCATTGTGTTCATTTATTAATACAAATCTCCCCTCGTCCAGCTGCCCCAGCAGGTTCCGCCATAAGAGTTGCCTGGGTTACGTATGTATGTGTGAGGCGGAGCTATCAAAACAGGGGTGACACCCATATGGGTTAGGGGCGTGTTTGTTTTGGTGATTTCTAATGTCAGACATTGGCTTTCGAACATCGTGCTTGCACCCCACCTTTAAATTGACACTCCGGCGATCCTGCATCAATCAGCATTTAGCCATGACGATGTAGAATCAGTGGGAATCTGATACGTGCCATCTCTTTATTACGGGTCTTTATTACACTGTAGTAATGTGACTAATCGATCTTGTGTGTGTGTGTGTGTGTGTGTGTGTGTTGTGTTTAACCCACAGCATAAGCTGAAGTCATCACAGAAAGAGAAGGTTCGTCAGTTTATGTCCTTCACTCAGGCCGGCGAGAGGACAGCCGTCTACTGCCTCACTCAGAATGACTGGAAACTAGAAGTGGCAACAGACAACTACTTCCAGAACCCAGATCTCTACTATAAGGAATCCATGAAAACCACCGTGGACCGCAAGAAGCTGGAGCAGCTTTATAACCGCTACAAGGGTACGTTATGTTTGGGTTCGTCACAACCGACGAAGGATCGGAAATTCTATCGGGTCTCCAACTCAACTAAACCTTTATGTCCCGAATTTCCGTATTTCTGTAACGCTGCTCTGTGACGATGTTGAAAGCGTTCTACAAATAAAAGTGAACTGAAATGCAATTACTGTTAACGTTAGCTGTACTCACAGGAGTCAAAGAGGGCGTCGTGATGTCACATGGTGTCTGAAAAGATTAACAAGCTCCTCCGAATGATTATCGCCATGTTTGCATTGCATCCATTTTTGCCAACAAAAGGACTGAATAATAACCCCTGTAAGTTCTCCTGCAGACCCTCAGGATGAGAGTAAAATTGGCATCGATGGGATCCAGCAGTTCTGTGATGATCTCACACTGGATCCAGCCAGCATGAGCATCCTGGTGGTGGCCTGGAAGTTCCGGGCGGCGACACAGTGCGAATTCAGCCGGAAAGAGTTCGTGGATGGCATGTCGGAGCTGGGGTAAGACTTTTTAAACCTCAGTCATCATTTAATTGCCTAAATTTCTAGTGATGTCCAGTTCGCAGTCTGATCTTCACCTGCCTCTCTGTCTCCAGCTGTGACAGTCCTGATAAACTGAAGGCCATCTTACCCAGGTTAGAACAGGATCTGAAAGACTCTGGAAAGTTTAAGGATTTCTACCAGTTTACTTTCAATTTTGCCAAGAATCCTGGACAGAAAGGCTTAGGTAAGAGTCACGCAAACGATTGTTATGGCTAAAAATGTTTGACTCTGCTTTGCTTTACTTGTTTTTTTTTCCTTGTCCTCCAAAAATGTCAAATTTATTATGCAACTTTTTAGAGATTTTTGTGCAATTTTTTTTCCTGCTATTTGAATCAGTGAAATCTCAAGCGCATGATTCTTATTTAAACTCCTTCTACTGAGACACACGTAATGACGTTCTGTTCAAGATGCACTCTTGTTCAACACACGTGAATCTAAACAGGGCTTCGTACCGAATGTGTGGTGTGGTGACGTCACAAGACGTGTCTCGGATCAATTCCGTAGAAAACTTGTGGTTATTTTGAAAAATTGCAAGCTCCTCTTAATATTTCACACTTTGCGCTAATTTCTGGGCAGGGAATCAAAATCCACAATCGTGTCACTTTCATCCTGTTCCCATTCAAGAGAAAAAGAAGCCAACGAAAGCGGAGTTGATTTAACACTTAACGCTGAATTGTTAATACACGTTTACTTAGATTCAGTGTGAAATGATTCAAAAATATATGTGATGTTTCTGTGGGGCTCGTGTGGTGGTGGTATTTCTCATACGACGCTCCAGTTAAGACTAAACACTAACAGCGGTGAAAACAGAGCAGCTTCATGGTCTGTGGGGATGTGGTAGCCTTGTGGGTAAGGTGTTGGACTACTCTTGGGAAGCTTGTGAGTTCAAATCCTAGATACTGCCGGGCCCCTGAGCAAGGCCCTTAACTCTCAATTGCTCAAAATAAATTTAAATATGTGTGAAATGTTTACTCAGCAGGGGGCACGGTGGCTTAGTAGTAGTTAACACGTTTGTCTCACACCTCTAGGGTTGGGGGTTCGATTCCCACTTCCGCTTTGTGTGTGTGGAGTTTGCATGTTCTCCTCGTGCCTCGGGGGTTTCCTCCGGGTACGCCGGTTTCCTCCCCCGGTCCAAAGACATGCATGGTAGGTTGATTGGCATCTCTGGAAAATTGTCTGTAGTGTGTGTGTGTGTGTGTGTGTGTGTGTGTGTGTGTGTGTGTGTGTGAGTGAATGAGAGTGGTGTGTGTGTGCCCTGTGATGGGTTGGTACTCCGTCCAGGGTGTATCCTGCCTCGATGCCCGATGACGCCTGAGTGCCAGAGCACAGGCTCCCCGTGACCCGAGGTAGTTCGGATAAGCGGTAGAAAATGAATGAATGAATGTTTACTCAGCATTTAGGTTTTACTAGTATAGCAGCATATCTTTTAGGTTTTTAGAATTTTCTATTTATTAATTCTAGGAAATGCTTTGTTGTTGTTGGTTTTTCTTCCTGACCCAAGTCTCCCAGTTTATCCGGGCTTGAGACCGGCACTGATGGTTAAACCGTCAGTTTCTAGGTTTGTTCCCTGCTCCAGAATCAGACATGAGCAGTAAGAGCAAGAGATCCTGCTGCTGGGCAACCAGAGAACTGTTTAGGGATAAATATATAAATTTAAAAGTTCTATCCATTTATTTTGTCCATACTGTTAAAAGCGCTATATTGAACCGTACAGGTCACATTGCAAGTTGGTCACAGCCGTTTCCCTGTCAGATCTTGCGTTTTTTTTCCCAGAGATGTGCGTTTCCTCTGCCTGATCTCTCTCTCTCTCTCGTCTCAGTGTCTTCTCTCGTAACACTTGTCCTTCACTTCCCTCTCTCTATCATCTCTGTTCAGACTTAGAGATGGCTGTAGCTTATTGGAACCTGGTTCTGACCGGCCGCTTTAAGTTTCTGGACCTCTGGAACACGTTCCTGCTGGTAAGTAAAGAAAAACAAAAACGCATCAAAAATATAGAAGCGATAAATGACAGTAAGAGTGCTAATAATATTCAAAAGAATGTAGCCAATTACACCAGATCCAGATCTTCAACGCTGCTCGCTCAAGAAAACAGCCAGACGGAAAGGTTTACAGCAACGTAGTGGGATTAAAGCTCTACACTAGCACAAGCTCTTCAACCTTGCTCACACGAGCGCTGTTAATATCTTTACGTCGATATGTATTATTATTTTTTTCTTCTCTCATATGAAGGAGCATCACAAGCGCTCGATCCCTAAAGACACGTGGAATCTTCTGTTAGACTTCGGAAACATGATTGCAGACGATATGTCGAACTATGACGAGGAAGGTGAGCCGAGCCGTTTCTATACACACAAACACTCGCTTCCATCAAGGATTTAAGTTAAATCTTTCTCTCTCACGTTTCAGGGGCGTGGCCCGTCCTCATAGACGACTTTGTGGAGTTTGCTCGTCCAATCATTACAGCAGGCAAGCGCAAAAACGTATAATCACCACTTTCCTCTCGGAGAGAGAAGTGACCTCTCTCTGTTTGACATTTTTATATCAAAATTTATTTAAATAGAAAAAAAAAACAAAGACAATGCAAGACTTTAAAGATGTGCGTCTGTGCTACCAAACACGAGGAAAGTGTAGTACAATGCAGAGCTGAACACGCCGCGTCGGGACATGTCCGGACGCATAGTGGGCTTCACCACCAGGGGGCGACAGTGACGTGGAGGAACGTTGAGTCGCCTCAGCTTTGAGGTGATGACGTCAAAGTTTCCAGTCAGTTGTTTTCACGCAGCTTTTTGAACCTGACTGAAAACTGAAATATCACAACAAAGATGGAAATGATGGAGGAGGAGGATGGATTTGAATGTGTGTGTGTTTTGGCTGCCCTTTTTTTTTTTTCCTTTCCAACCAATATCAGCACCAATATCAAAATCAATATCAGCTTCTTTAGAATATTCCCATCAAAGCCGTTGATGGAGACACATTCAGAAATGACGATTTAACCATCTAGCAGTCTGCACATGGAAGATGTCGCATTGCAGTAGGATCTCAAGTGCCAAGGCTGAAACCTGAGAGCGCTGGAGTACAGCACGACGAAGACGGCGGCCGGGTCGTTTGCAGCGGATTGACGTTTTAAGCCTGGGAAAAAAAAACAAAAAACACAGGATCTTTGTCGTTGAAGCAGAATCATATACAGGTTTTATTGCGCAATGTTACAAATAGGTTTCTATAAGTTGTCCAGGTTAACGGTTCATGATCATGACGTAAGAAAGCAGCGATGCTCAGAACACCAGCAGACACGCCATATTGCTGCTCAGTCCCTCCAGGATTTCACTCGTTTTTGTTTCGTTTTTCGTAGCCAAAAGTGCCTGATTTTGCAACTTTTATCAAAATTTATGATTGTCTCTGATTTTGTTGTTGTTTTTGTTTAACTACATGATTTGGTGAAATTGCAAATTGAAGTCACTGATGTAATGACTGTGTTATAGCTGTACTCGTGTTCCAGAAATTTGAACGAATGTACCGTATCTTCCGTTCACATCACAGAACACGTCTCTGCCCAAATCTGCCGCAAATCTGTCATCATTTTGAAAACTTCCTCAGAATATCGCAGATTTTTGCATTAATTTAAATGATTGCAAAATCAGGAAATCCTGAATGGACTGATTACACTCTTACTGTGGTACGGACAGAAACGTCGTGGAAAACATATAGAAAGGGGTACGACGTCCAAATGCGATCAAATAGGTCATCTAGAAAAATATCCGACTCCTTTTATAGACGTAAAGGATTTAAAAACACTAACCTGGAGCGCGAGTGGATTTTTAGTTCATACTGTTGTTGTTGTTTTTTTTTTTCCTCATGCACACACTAAAGTCTACAGTATGTTCTCGATTGTTCTACATTATTCTAGATTTCTTCCAGACTTCTGGACAAGGTGCTATGGTGTTCTGGTTTGCCTCACTTGTTCACAGATTGCCATGTTTGTCCAGTTTAATGTCACTTTTTTATTTCTGTCCTGAGGAAAGCAGGATTATTCTCACGCGGTACGCTTTGCAGAGTGTTTTCGAGTGTTGAGTCCCACATAATCGAGTTCAGCTCAGCAAATCAGTATTATTGCATTTGTAAATAAAATTTATTTAAAAGGGGGAAAAAAAACAAATGGCGAATCTCCATCGTCGAATCGACACCTGTTCATTTGACTGTGGAGTATAAAGGGTGTTAAATAAAGCATGTTTTTAACAAAAATCTCCGAGACCGAGACCATTTTTTTGTAATATGATCCACGTAAGTGAATTTAGAGTCCACTGTTTGCATTTATGACTTACACTCGTGATGTCTAACAAGGTCTCCAGGTAGTATGACAGCAAAGCTTTTGCCCAAACAACAGGGCCAAAATATGGAATTTCCTCCTGTTTTGATTGTGTTCGTGTTCGGCATTGTATATCTTTTTTTTTACTTTACAGCGGTGGATAATGACTGTCCTGAGGAAAGCAGGATTATTTGTTTTACTTTGCCTACTAGGGGCAATATATTCATAGAAAAGTTCCATAGAAACTATCTTCATATTAAATGGTGATAGTCAACCTATTCCTGCTCTGAAATACCCCAAGTGCTTATACGTAAGCATAAAAAAATTTAATGTGTTATGTTTAAAGAAGGGGGGAGGGGGGGCACGGTGGCTTAGTGGTTAGCACGTTCGCCTCACACCTCCAGGGTTGGGGGTTCGATTCCCACCTCCGCCTTGTGTGTGTGGAGTTTACATGTTCTCCCCTTGCCTCGCGGGTTCCCTCCAGGTACTCCGGTTTCCTCCCCCGGTCCAAAGATATGCATGGTAGGTTGATTGGCATCTCTGGAAAATTGTTTGTTTTGTGTGTGTGTGTGAATGAGTGTGTGTGTGTGTGCCCTGCGATGGGTTGGCACTCCGTCAAGGGTGTATCCTGCCTCGATGCCCGATGATGCCTGAGATGCCTGTAGTCAACACTACAGACCCAATACTTAATTCCTTCCTGCTGAAGTCTTCAAATGATTGCTGATGAAGACCAGACCATAAAAACCCTCACTGGTTGGTAGCTGTTACACGGTGATCAAAATATGTAAGAGAAAAAAATCTAACATTTTGAAAGTATTAAATATATTTTACTGTGACACATGGTTAAAAGGCAATAGAAAGTGATCGGAAATACGTATTTGCCCCTCATTCATTCATTCATTCATTCATTCATTCATTCATTCAACATTAATAATAGGTAGAACCCAAGATGGCTGAAATGAAGTTTTTTGTAACTTAATATTTTTGGTCATTTCTTTTGTCAGAATTGCTCAAGATCTGCAGATTGGATAGAGGACATTGGTAAACATCAGTCTTCACATCTTGCCTGTCTTAACATGCTCATTTATGCCGTTAAGCAGACGCTCTTAACCAGACTACCTTAGATTTATCTTTCTTAATGCATCTGAGCATTTAAGGGCCTTCATCAAGGGCCCAGCAGTGGCAGATTGGCTATCCTGGGATTATGACTGGTGCCCAATCCTGTGTAGCTTTGGTGGTACACTCTGAAACTAGCTTCACCAGATCTAATTTATCTGTTGGCTCAATGGGAGGGAATATTTATATAATCACAACTGTAAATTATATCGGTTTCCTCCAATATTATGGGCTATTTTTATCCATATATTCCTAACATCTGACATTCTTTTTTCAGTTCCAGACTGAAAGACTGCAAAATGTATTCAAGGCACTGTACAGTATGGAGTGTGATGACTCCCTTTGTCTCTCTTTGCTAAGACTCCATTCTTGTCTGTGGCTTTGGGAGGGCAGTTAGCGCCGATCCTGTACCAGCTGCTGGATTCTGGACTCTCGCTATGGTGCGGTGGGGATTGCCTTTTTAGGAGACACCTGATCACAGCAACACAAAGAAGGCTTGGTGATAAGAGCCTGCTGGTTTTGTGTGTGTGTGTGTGTGTGAGTGAGAGAGAGAGAGAGAGAGAGAGAGAGAGAGAGAGAGAGAAAGAAAGAGAGGGAGAGATGAATCGGGGCCTTGTGATTTGGAACAGTGACCGGAAGGGGGCAGAGGTAGGGGTATTTTCTAGTTTTTGGTCAAGCTGTACTCTGTAGAGCTGTTGGACACTGAGGTAGTGAAGCCCAATCTGAAACGCTAATCCTGTTAAAGGTAGGCATTGCAGTCTCTTGTAGTGTCCCGTCTAACATATAGCCAGGAACGCTAGCTACTACTTGTGCCTGTGTTTTTTTTTGGGGTTTGAAAAGGTGCTTGATGGAGAAATTCCAGGCTGCAATGCTCCTGAGTGCAGTGGGAGACTCTTTGGGATACCGCAAAGGCCGGTGGGAAAGCTGCATGTCAGGGTGTCAGATACAGAAAGAGCTCTCCGATCTCGGAGGACTGACAGCCCTGAAACTAGATCCAGAAAACTGGCCTTTGAGTGATGGAGCTCTGATGCACATGACCACAGCAGAGGCCCTTATTTCAGGTATGAATGTGTTCCTAGCCGCGACACATAACTGCACAAGAAGAGCATGATTGCATGAAACACGTTAACTTGTCACTGGGTCGAGATTTACTGTTCAAGCTTAGAGTTTCACTGAACCTTTTATAAGTTAATATATAACAGGTTTTATGATGAATAAGTCAATAAGCAATGAGTTTAAGGTTAAAATATAATATATAAGGAATCAGAACTTTTAGCTGTTTAGATCTGGCCAATGTTCAATTTCACACCTATAACATTTATAATAATCTGACTTCAGCCTCTCTATTGTGACTGCTTTTAATAATTAAATGTAATAAATAAAATCATTTTCATCGAAGAATTAATCGTAGCCTGCTCTTATTAAGATCTATGGACATGTGATTTTGAATCTTTCTTTTCATGTTTTCAAATAAATACTAATACATTTTAAACCTGGCCTTAATGTTTTCTTACTGATTTCTTTAGAAGGAAGTTAACTTTAATGCTAAACGTACTGTGTACGGTCTTGCTGAAGATCTTCGATAGAGTCCGGAATTATTTGCCATATATAGCAGGAAATAAGTCTCAGCGTAATCTTTCCAGGTCACATTCTCTTCGTTATCCCTGGAGATTCGTGACCCAGGCAGACATTTGATCTCATAAACAGTCTCATAAACAGTTGCTGAGGTTCAAACACGTGCATTCACAACAATAACACATGCCCTGGGTCCTGTTATCTCCTGCTTATCTCCGTGTGCCACCAAAACCACAATGGAATTTGAATCGTTTCATCTGTAGATGCACTTGTAGCGAGGCATTATTCGAGTTATAGATAACCCTGTCATTAATCCCTTAAAACCTAAGGCTTAAACTCAGTACTTATCATCCTGTATCATACAACTGCAGTTGTCTTCTCTATATGAACAGATTTGTCATCAAGCTGAGAATAGAACTTGGTCCTTGACCCCAAAGTGGAAGATGGTGGCCCACTGGACCGGTATTATCAGCAGGTCATTCAAACTTCTGTGGTTGTCCTATTTGGAACCAGGACAGACTCTAGGATTCTCTGTTCATTCAAATTCAATTCCGAATGAAAAATAATGCAGTGTAATTAGATCTCACCTAATCACATCCACAGCTCTTCAATGTTTTAAGTTCACATCAGCAGAATCCCTAAGCCTGCTGGGTCGATATATGAGTTCTGTTCAAGGATATGGACAGATGAAATAGAGGGTGTGTGGCCACTGATGAGCCCCAGTAATGCCCTGAAAGTGTCCCTCTTTAACCGCCTCATACACATTGCTAAATTTAGACTGACACACTATGACTCAGTTGCCTGGAATGCCAAGCACGATAATACCACATGACAGCATGAAAATCCCAGAGATGTAGCAGAAACCAGTTCACCGTTCTATGGTGTTTTGACATCATTTTGCAAAAAGTGGGGAAACTGTAACAATCTGTCTACACTGCTGTTTAGATTACTGGGGTCTGGAAGACTTGTACAGAGAGGTTGTGCGGCTCTTTGTGGCAGCCACGGTGTCCCTTCAAGGTCGAACTCCTGATCCGAGCACGGTCGAAGCTTGTTCCTTCCTCAAACCTGACAACTACCTGCTGGCCTGGCACACACCGTTTAATGAAAAAGGTACCGTTGAAGGAAAAGGACGAATCTTCATCCATAGCAGTGATCCAGGCCTGTAGCATATCTGCTATTTACTTTGCTTTGTATTTATTATTAGTTATCCTGACAATATGTTTACTTACCGTTGTTTACAGGTTCTGGTTTTGGAGCCGCTACAAAGACTATGTGTGTGGGTATGCGCTACTGGCAGCCTGAAAGACTGGAAACTTTAGTGGAAGTGAGCATCGAAATAGGCCGGATGACCCACAACCACCCTATAGGTACCACATGGTTCGTATAGAATCATAACTAGTCGAGAAACTAGCCGGTTCCAGTTGTTTGGTCCAGTCTTCATTCTCAAGTATATAGTTAGATTTACGTAAGTGGGAATTAGCTAGCTGTTTGGAAATGTATCCTTCCTCTTGCAGTCCATTTAAAGCAACACCCCCAAAACACACACATACATGCAGCCAAGGCTGGAGCACCTGAATGCTAGACCAAGATGTGTGATTGACAGGCAAGGCTTCCTGATTGTTGGATCGAAAGCATTTTTTAGAGAAACTCATAAAGGCAACAATGTCATTAATTACTGTACTGTACTATACATATGAATAAAACAGTTGATATAATATTATAGTCATTAATAAAATCTAGACTGGAAGCTAAGGCTCTGGTTTGATGTGCAGGGTTTTTGGGATCTCTTTGTACTGCCCTGTTTGCCTCATATGCCATCCAAGGCAAGCCGGTAGTGACCTGGGGCCGTGATCTCATGAAGGTGATCCCAAAGGCTGAAGATTACTGCAGGAAGACGATACGCCACATGGCAGGTTAGGAACCTGAGAACAATGTGTCATACAATCTATGTAACTAAATACAATATACATACAATATATATATATGAATCCCACCATGTAAGAATTTGCATGGAAAAAGAAAACTTTTTGACAAGAAATCTTTCCAGTAACCTTTTATTTTTAAATATCTCAACCACATATATAAAGTATACAGTACAGTGAACTTAAACAATCCTCCTAGAGGATCATGGTGTTTTATTAAACACAAAGCTACATAAAACAGCACAGAACTAAATACACTACTCAATATCACATAAGTGATGTGTGCTCATCTGGCCACATTAATAGGAATGCCTGTACACAGTGCTATCTTGGCTATTATAGACATGGTTATATAGACATGGTTATATAGACAACAACCTCATGGTTCGATGTGTTGTGTTTTGAGATGCTTTTCTGATCACCTTGTTTGCAAAGAGTGTTTATTTGAGTTACTGTTGCCTTCCTGTCAGACTGAATCAATGTTTTCATGTGATTCATGAAACTTTCTGGAATACTCACACAGCCTATTTGACACCATCAAGTCACAGCACAAATTTCCCACTTTCTGATGTTTGATGGGAACGCTGACTAAATCTTTGACGTAGAGTCAAGTCAAGTTACTTTTATTGTCGCATCACCACAGCACATGTGCCTTGGTGAGTGAAATTCTTAGGAGCAAACTCCAGAAATTGCAGAACAGTTATACATATAAAGATATAGATAATGAGTTGACATGTAAAAATTTGCAATTTCCTCATACATATAGTCAGTGCAATAAGTGTGTACAATATGTACAATTAACAAACAGATAATGAAATCAACAAGTTAACATGTGCAATATGCTCATACATATAGTCAGTACACACAGTGTACTATTGGGCATCCTTACAGTAGCACTACACATTATATTCAGTATGCATTTATATATGTATATGTGTAAATATATGTAAATCTATTATATATTATACTATAAGGTGCAAAACAGATTGTACATGTATATTTACATGAGTTTGTGTTGTCACACGATCGGCCGATTGGATAATTGCTATCCAGATGTTCCTATTAATGTGGCTTGTGACCATATGATCACTGAACCTTAGAGCTCTATGATCACTGAACCTTAGAGCTCTAGTCCTGCAGAGTAATCGGTCTTGTTTTGGTATTTTGTTGCCACTGAATCCTTTACATTCCCTTAATGCTTCTCAGTGAAATGTAATAGAGTAGAAACAACTTTCCTCAACATCTGCTGACTGTGAGAATAATCTCTCTTTCAGAGTACCAGGAGAAATGGTTTTACTTTGAAGCCAAGTGGCAGTTCTATTTGCAGGAGAGAGAGATCGAGGAGGAGGGACAGAACAAGCCTCTTTTTCCTAATACGTATAGCGCGGATGAGACGGATAAGGTTAGGCCTAATTCTTTTAATCGCATCTTAATTTACTTTAAGTTATTATTCACCATGTATCATAGAATCTATAATTATTAAGTTTGGGCTGGACGTTGGTGGAGTGGAATGTGTTGGGATGGTCTTGTAATAAATGTAAACAGGTTGTACACTTCATCTTTTCTTCATCATCTTTTAATCCACACACTCACACACACACACCCACACACACACACACACACCCATGGGCAAAGCACTGACAAACAAAAGGCTGTACAGATAGTACCAGTAGAGATCATAAATGTACATAATTATGCTCTAAGCACAGACATTGTTGCAACTCTGACTCTAGGTGTGGTTAAGTGGTGCAGAAGGTACAGTAGTGTGTACAGGTGAGTACTGCATCCTGCCAGTAGGTGGATTGCCAGCTTTAATCTGCCCCAAAGTCTTTTCTCACTTTGTTCTCATTGCTCCTGGGATAGGCTCCATATCCACAGTGACTCTGACCAGGATAAATCACTTACTTCAGATGACTAAATGAAAGTACAAACTAATTAACATTAAAAGTTGAAAGTGTAATGTAGCTGTGATGCTCATAGACACATTCAACTCGAATATACAGTAAATTAGACGTTATCAACTTAAGCATACCGTAGTTTATCGACTGTCAAGTAAAATCACCGGCATTAAATGAAGATGTCAGTAAAAGTAATTATTCTGTATCACTCGCAGGTTTACAAGAGCTGGAGCTCAGAAGGACGAGGAGGACACAGGGGCCACGATGCACCTATGATCGCTTACGATGCTCTGCTGGCTGCAGGCTCAGACTGGAGCGAGCTCTGCAAACGGGCCATGTTTCATGGAGGTGGAGTGTTGATATTAACCCAAAACCTTATTCATTAGAAAATCATATATATATATATAGTAGAAATTCATACTACTTTATCCACATATCCATATATATATATATATATATATGGATATGTGGATAAAGTAGTATGAATTTTATTGTAATATGTATTTGCTGTTTTGAGCTCAAAACAAGAACTCTGATGTATCAACACAGAATCTGTGATCATTTTCGTGTAGATGTAAACATAATGAAAGTATAAATGTAATGAAATATTGAAACCGCTGATATTTTGCATCTAGAAACAAATAATGAGATCTTGATGCTAAATTTAATGATTGTGCTGTTCCAGGAGAGAGCAGTGCTACAGGTCTGATTGCTGGCTGTCTGTATGGCTTGATTTACGGATTGAACCAAGTGCCACCAGGACTGTACCAAAACCTGGAAAAGAGGGAGAAACTCGAAGAGCTTGGATCCAAACTGTATCACACGGCATCTGCAGAAAAGTATATGGAGAAATAACACTCAGCTACTCACCTCCTTGTTCACACAGGAAGATCACACGATTCCCGAGCTGCACAACTACACCCTTCTACTGTACCTCCTTTCATCATATAACCATATAAGCTATTTTCGTCTAAGAACATATGCAAATGAATTAAACCTATTTTTAAAAGGTTTTGCTTTTTCAATGCCAAAGTATGTGTAACTTACGTCAACAAAAACTTTTGACTATTTGCCCCAAGAGACGTTTATGTAGTTTGCCCAGGAGTATTGATTGATTTTGTCTAGTAAAATTTTTGCAAAATGTACTGTGTTTGTTATGGTGCATGTACAGTATATGTATGTAAAGGAAAAGCCCTTAAACAGACCTTACTTTGTTATTCCATTTCTTACCAAGACCTGATTCCTAATTGCAGTATCATGCGACATGATGTTCTTGGATATTTGCACAATGTAAAGTTTTTGAATACTGATATTATATCTCTGAAGGTTTCTCAGATATTCGTAAGCTCCTTTGGGGCAAAGATTCGGTGTCTGAAATTATGTAGTGTGAGACCTCTCACTCCCTAAAAACATCTAAACCTTCTCTAAACCCTTAATGTCCCTGCTATAAATCTAACCTTTATTCATCTCAAATGCACAAAGCAGCTTTTACAGCAGAGGGTCTGGTTCTTGGACAGTAACCAGAACCCCATTCCTGCCGTGCTTTTGCTAAGAAGAGCCTCTGTATTGAGAATCGCTGAGAATAAAGAAGGACTCTTTTATTTCATACAGAGCAAAACAGGAAAGGCTCCAAGGAGTCATTGCCCCAGAGACCAACATAACAGTCAATGGGGAGACACTTAAACAGCTAGTCTTGTATCACTCATACAGTCCAGTGTTTCGAGGGATTCTGGATTCTATATTGCAATATATAACCAAGGCTGGGTCCATGTGCACAGATAAAGCTAGGGAAAAAAAAGAACGCCATGAGTGAGGATAACAAGAAATAAGCAGTTCATCAACCCTCTGTCTTTCAGCTTCTCCAATCCAAGTATCTGTTGGCGAACCCCAAGAAAGCCTTAACCCATAGCAGGAAAGTTGGCACTTTGAATTTTAAAACAGTTCACATAATCAAGCAAGTAGATAAACCTATTAGTGATACAGGACAAGCAGGTAAGTTTAGGGTACGAGACATGATCGCTAAATGTTCAGCTTCTGAGCTGAAATAATGCGGATCTTAAGACTAGAGACTTAGACAGACAGCTTAGAATGAGTCCGATATGGCGAAAACGCTCGAGGAGCCGTCAACCATGCGGAAAAGAAATGAATTAATTGATCCTAGGAAGCAAGAATGTTTAGATGAGACTAGGATGAAGAAAGTGACTAAACAAAAGAAAGCAGATTTATTGATTCTTAACAAGCAAGACAGACAGGTGATAAGTAAATATACTGTACCAGCTCAGTGATACACAGAAATAGACCAGAGGAACAGCAAAATCCTTTGGTAATAGTAAAAGGCTCATTGCACATTTGGTGAACTCCCAGTCTGAGCCTGAATATGGGCTTCTACAGTAGTGATGGAGAACCAACAGATGTGGAATCTAGCTGTAGTTTTATCACACCATGATATTTTTGAACTGGCCTGTTCGATAAGAGAGCGTTTGGAACATCACTACCACGAACAGCATTTACTGGAGCTACAACTTCATAAAAAGGGTACAGAGGTGCCACGCTCTGACCAGACAGACTTACAAACCATGAACCTTCTCAGATTCAGCATAAGATACACCAGGAGATCCTTCAGAGATTGTTCAATTTACAGATCAGCACTCACGAATTGGGCCTCAAGATGATTGGCATAAAAGACCTTTACTTACATGTAATAATGGAGATTCCTCATGTGAAGGTGTAAAAGATGTCAATACAACATCACACAAAAATTCTGTACTTGTGTTGAAATCCAAAAGGTAATTTATACTTCCCCAATCCCTCGAAAATCCAGTGGATCATATTCCCCAGAGCAGAGCATTACCTCCAACAGCTGTCTTTCATCAGATATCATCAGATGTACTCGTAAGTGAGCCCATGATATTAGACAGTGAGAGTCTGGAGCCCATGACCTCTTCATCATTATTTACTCTGACAAACCCAATAAGCAGCACAGCACTTAAGTACTGTAAATAATCATATCTCACAACACTTATTTCCTCATCCATCAGGAAAAGGTATACTAAATAAAATGATTCCAGTAGGCAATTCATGCAGTCTGAAGACATCAAGCAGACAACTTTTACAAATGATGAAGGATCATATCTATAGTCATTAAAGGAGTCCCCAAAATACACAACATTTTATTATAGTGATCCCTCATTGATGACAACTCGTATACTTTAGACTGTACGGTTCACTTATACTTTCAACTTCTGATCCCTCAACATTAATAATCAGCTTCAGAAAAGCATGAGGAAGGTCATTTAAATATATGCAAACATATAGGAGTCAAAAAGCAAGATATAATTATATGGCCAAATAGTATGTGGACACCTGTCCTTTACATCCACAGTGTAAATTCTTTACCAAACTGTTGGCGCAAAGATGTAAGGACACATTTGTATAGAATGTTGTTGTATGTTCTAGCTTTACAATGTCACTTCACTGGGACTAAGACACCCAAACCTGTTCCAGCATTACAATGCCCCTGTGCCCAAAGAGAGCTCCATGAAGACATAGTATGCCAAAGTCGAAATGGAAGAACTCGAGTGTCCATCACAGAGCCCTGGCCTCAATCCCAATAAACACTTTTGAAAGGAACTGAAACACTGGCACACTGATTTCACCCCAACAGCAGTGCTTGATCTCACTAATATTGGATCTGAATGGGCAAATTCATTCTTCAGTCCATTCTTTTTCTCTACCACTTATCTTACAAAGGGGACTCTGGGTACAAGGCAGG
Source organism: Tachysurus fulvidraco (assembly GCF_022655615.1). Classification (NCBI taxonomy): domain Eukaryota; kingdom Metazoa; phylum Chordata; class Actinopteri; order Siluriformes; family Bagridae; genus Tachysurus; species Tachysurus fulvidraco. Next base: position 6,991,497 of record NC_062535.1, read on the forward strand.
ATAAAGGGACACCAACTGGTCACAGGACACAATAGTACTACACACACTACAGCCAACCAGCCTGCAACACATGTCTTTGGAGTGGGGATGGAAAATGGAGTACCTCCAAAGAATATAGGAAAAAGATGGAGGAGGGAATTGAACCCTAACCCCAGCAAGTGCATGACACACGTGCTAACCACCATGCCCCCATGGGCAATCTAGAGAAAAGCCTTTCCAGAAGAGTGGAGGTTATCATAACACTAAAGGGGGACTAAATTGCAATTGAGAGCAATTCATGTGAGGTTCAAGTGTCACATAGGGAATGTAGTGAAAACAGAGGTGTCACCATATATGGTTGATTTACATCATACAATTTATGATTTTGGCCTGTTGCTATAGAGACTTTTCTGCGTTGTCAGCAATTAAATACTATGAAGGGGAAAAGGACGTTAATCTATGAATCCGTTAACAGATTCATAACTTAACTGTTCTTGTGAGCCAATAGGAAACAAAAGGGTGACTGTTTTGTGTTTCTGTAGGTATTAAATAGGTTCTATTTGCAAATAGCAATATCAGTGAATCGATGAACAGAATATAGAGTAAGATAAGATAAGATAAGATAAGATAAGATAAGATAAGATATACCTTTATTCGTCCGACAGTGGGGAAATTTCTCTGTTACGGCAGCAAAAATATACAAAAAGAATAAAGAATAAAGACATAATATAATATAATATACAGTATATACAAAAACAAAAATGTATAAAAAGAGTAGTGGTTACACTGAAGACATTGCACACAGGAAATATTGCACATTTTTCAAACTTTCTGTTATTGCACATGTTTAAAATACTTTGTTATTGTTTATTATTGCAGTGAAACAGTAATAACAGTGTGTAATTATGGTGACTGGTTCACTGGGATCAGCTTTGATTGTAAAGTCTAATAGCAGCAGGGAAAAAGACCGTCTGTATCGCTCCTTCAGACACTTAGGATGTAACAGTCTGTCACTGAAGGAGCTGCTCAGAGATGAAACCATTCCATACAGGGGGTGAGAGTCATTCTGCAGTAATGATGATAGTTTTGCTACCATCCTTCATTTTCCCAACTCCTGTACAGTGTCCGGAGTAATCCCCAGGACTGAGTTGGCTTTCCTGATCAGCTTGTCCAGTCTTTTCCTTTCTGCAGTAGAGATGCAGCTGCACCAGCATACCACACCATAGAATATGGCTGAGGCCACCACAGAGTCAAAAAGGTCTTCAGTAGCTCTCCCTGCACTCCAAAAGACCTTAGTCTCCTCGGCAGAAAGAGTCTGCTCTGCCCTTTCTTATAGATTGCCTCAGTATTATTATTATAATTATATCCAGTCCAGCTTGCTGTTCAGATGAACACCCAGGTATTTGTAAGAGTGCATAGTACATAATGAATATGAATGCATTTAAAAAAATATATAGAAGGGAAGCAGAGCTTTTCACATGTGTGTCCTCCTGCAAATCATCAAACATTAAACTTATCCTAATATTTGTGAAGGGATCAGTAGCCACGCTGTTCCACCTGCCCACGTGATTCGAACAGGAATACTTAACAATAAAAAGCACCTTAGAGCTTTGACCTGAGCTATTGTACATAATGATGCACAGTAAATAAGGTGAGGTAATGGAACTTCCAGTGGGAGGTTCTGTAATACGAGCAACACACCCGGTTCGCAAGGGAGTGGTGCAGCTCTTCAATAAGAAGCTATTGTTTACGTAGATCATTGTCTATAGCAGATATACTTTAGAAGACTATTATTGTAGAAGCATTTGGTGATTAATGTAAGGCTTTATGGGTTGTTTATATACAGTATAGTTATATATATATATTTAAATCTTCAAGGTTAAACCCTTCTAAATGTTTCAACCCGGTCTGTTTGCACGTTATATGATTAATGAAAGAACTATTTGTTGAAACACACCTGGTCAGGTTTATCCACAGCAAGATCTGAAAAGCAAACCCTGTCATTTTCAATGGCCTGCCAGTAAGAGTGAATCATGTGGAAATATCTTGATGCTGTTATTGTCCATGACCTTGTCTATCAGATCAGCCCATGTTTGAGAAGAAGTGATGTAACGTGAGTTTATCATTCTCACCAACACTCCACCAGAGCAAAACTCATCTGAGGCAACATGGTAAAAGCTTGAATGAAAGTTCTGACTTATAGCTATATAGTATATCTGGATTAAAAAGATATAATAATGTTCCTAGTAGCAGATAAGTTAATTAGTACAGACTCTGAGTAACATCATTTCTATGAGTTCGATGGAATTGCTAGGGATTTACTATCTGCTAAAATAATGTATTTTGAAACAAAAAGGAAACAGAAAGGGATTAAAAAAAAATTAAAACAATTTAAAATTTTTTACAATGCTGCCGTATAGCGCCAGGTTCCTGAGTTCGATCCTGAGCTCAGGTTACTTTCTTTGTGCTGATGTGTCTGTTTTCCATGTGTCAACTTTGCATGAAATAGTGTGTGTGTGTGTGTGTGTGTGTGTGTGTGTGTGTATGTCTGTGTCTATGTGTTTGTGTGTGTCTGTATGTGTGTCTTTGTGTGTATAGACTGGTATCCAGTGTGTATTCCTGACACATGCCCTGACTTACCATGACTGACTCTAGAATCACATTCATTAAACAGTTCCTGGAAATGACTGAAAGATTCAGTACACAAATCTTAGTGGACAAAGTGTCCGAATGGATAGAATGTGTTTTCACAGCTGCGAGGCTGTTTATTAAATGTTAGCATCACCTTTCTGACCATAAGCTCTACATACTGACCTACATATATAGCAGTTGTGTATTCTTTTACTACTTATTATATATTTCCTCACTGGAAGAATATTGCTGTAGAAAACTATGTGCAGTGAGAAGGTGTGTCAGTGAGCGATATCAACGTACAACAGTGTGCAGGAAAAGATTGAGCACTTTGCTTAACAGTGTAATTGAATATTTCTCCCTAATTCGATTGACTTCAGTCATTTAATCAAAATCTAATTTAAATAACGTAGATTTGGGATAGATTCATTATTTAGGGCAGCGGTGTCCAATCTTATCCGGAAAGGGCCGGTATTTGTGGTGCAGGTTTTCATTCCAACCAAGCAGAAGCCACACCAGAGTCTACTAAAAACCCATAGATATCTACACTATATATATCTACATTAAAAACCAAGAACAACTGATTAAACAGGTGGAATCAGGTGTGGCTTCTGCTTGGTTGGAATGAAAACCTGCACCCACACCGGCTCTTTGTGGATAAGATTGGACACCGCTGATTTAGGGGGAATTGTTTATTGAATATTTCATTGAAAAGATAATGCAAACATATTTTGAGCTGGGTTCCTTTAAGAACACACACACACACACACACACACACACACACACACACACACACACACACACACACACACACACACACACACACTAAACAAAGGTGTGCCTACTGCACAACTTAGTCGAACATCTTTACTGCATTACCGCTAAAATAGTTTGGTATATTATTTATTATATTATTTAAATTATACGTGTTATATTTAAAATTTCAGTTCTAAAATAAAAATATTTACCAAAACAAACAATGGTTTAGTGTTTTGAATCACATATGAATCCTGTTGGACACTAGGAATAGACTTAATCTGTTTCCTGGAAGCTGTCCCTGATCCGTCTTATCTCTGGGAATACATTTTGTCAGACTTCTGTGAACCAGGAAATATTAGAAAGGTCTTTTCCACCAAGGTGTTAAATTCCAAACAGCCATGAAGAATGTACACCTAACATTCAGTTGTCAAGTGTGACCTAAAATCTTAAGCGTAGTAGTGAAATTCTTGTCAGCATTAAGCACACGGTGAACTAGGTATAGATTACATTTCTGTTACAATCACTAGACCACCTCGGTGGTAATAATTACAGAAAACTCAGCATTTCCTCAAACCCTACTTCTCTGTTAAAACCATGTCATCTAGGTGAATCATAAACTACACTTAAAGCCCTAAAGCTGCACTTTCCACATCTTGTAATGATAACGTTTCATTGTGAAGTGATCAAGCTGGAGAATATTCAGCAGAGCATCATGAAGACATCTGGACTATTGGTTTTGACAGTAATCTACTTTCAGCTTGTTTCCACAACAGCAGGATGAGAAAAGGAAGAGGGGAGAGCATGGCTGGAGCAGCAGGGTGCATACAGCAGGCTCTCGTACACATGGAAATGGAGAAAAAAGAGACACGGGCTATCAACATTAGTGTAGACGTGGTTATTTAACATATAGATCCACAGTGGTGTCGATTCAAACATGAGATCATATATCAGATAGGCATAGATGTTAGAGATAAATAGTCATTTCAATGACTTTTTAAACTTTAAAAATGTTATTCTGTTCTTTTATTGTTATTCTGCTTCTGTAAAGCTGCATTGAGACATTGTCAATTGTTTAGAGCTCTATACAAATAAATTGAACCGAACTGAATTAATACAACAAAAAGAGTCTTGAACACAACAGTACTTTTAACACACAGACAGCTTGAGCTTAGTGTCAGTCCGAAAGATAAGGAAACCCGTCTTCTTCTAGATCGAGTGAGACTACAAATCATTCTCACACTCTTTTACAGGTGTGTATTATCAAACAATGCTAAATTCAATTCAATTCAAATCTATTGTATAGCGTTTTTTTTTTTACAATTGATGTAGTCTCAAAGCGGCTTTACAGAACATAAACATAGAACAAAAGGTCAATATAAAGAATAATATAAAGATTAATATAATAAAAAAAAGTTAAGATTAATTAACATTAGATGTATTTAAATGTGTTTGTATTTTTGTAGTTTCCCCAATGAGCAAGTCTGAGGTGACTCAGGTGACTGTGGTGAGGAGGAAAAACTCCCTTAGATGGTAAAGGAAGAAACCTTGAGAGGAACCAGACGCAAAGGGGAACCTCATCCTCATGTGGGTGACACCGGAGGGTGTGATTATAAATATACAGTCTGATAAATGTTGTATTGATGAGGAATTTGTTGTCCTCAAAGACCACATGGAGTTAAGATAAGATAAGATATATCTGGAGATGGAACATCTCTAGATGTCTCAGGATTCTCACAGAGTCAGTCTCATCTCAGTGGAGGTCCAAAATCTTCATTGGACGAAAGACAATCAGAGCTGGTACAACGTCTGGATGTCTCAGGATGGGTAGAAAGACAGAAGTGTGTTTAAAAGATGTGCAGTATGAATGTACTGTGAGCAGGATTACAAATGTAGTAAACAAATGTATACTATAGATATTTTAGATCTACTGAAGTTTTTTGAGGTGCAAATAAATTAGGTGTTATTTATAACCTTTGTTAATAATTAATAGTCAGGTATTATTTCCAGTCATTAAACATACCTGATGTGCTTATGTGTTTAATATGTAATTATTTGTATCATAAACCCATTCATTTTGTCTCCTGCGTGTGTGAGAACCCTGAAGTGTTGCACTTTTACTACAGAGAGTCCCTTTGATGGCGCTGTGTGCATGCTGGTGTGCGGCTTCCGGGATGGGCGTGGCTTGTGGGTTGGAGCCGCTCCAGAGCTCCGCCTCCCAGCTTTGATTGACGTCTGCCCTTGAGCTCGTGAAACAAACTGATCAAGCGTGTCGCTGGGAAAGACTACAAACCCAGCTCGGTGTGTGTGCGCGCGCGCGCGTGTGTGTGTGTGTGTGAGCGGGACGAAGCAACACTTGGTGATGTAGAAGATATGCGGTTGGATATTTACCTTGAGGAGTGAAAACGGTGTAAATAGGGAGTTTTTCCTCTGGATCTCTGTACAGGACAGCTTCATGGACGCGTGTGTGTGAGTGTGTCTCTAAGTGTAGCTAAGAGAGAGTGTGTGTATGAGAGCGCGCGTGTGTGTGTGTGTGTGTGTGTGTGTGTGTGTGTGTGTGTGTGTGTGTGAGAGAGAGAGAGAGAGAGAGAGAGAGAGAGAGAGAGAGAGAGAGAGTGTGTGTGTGTGTGTGTGTGTGTCTCTGACTCTAAGTGTATCTAAAAGAGAGTGTGTGTGTATGAGAGCGTGTGTAAGAGTGTATGAGAGAGAGAGAGAGAGAGAGAGAGTGTGTGTGTGTGTGTCTCTAAGATTGTGTGAGTTTCTAATTTCTGTGTGTGAGTGTGTGTGTGTGTGTGTGTGTGTGTGTGTGTGTGTGTGTGTGTGTGTGTGTGAGTGAGTGAGTGAGTGTGTGTGTGTGTGTGTGTGTGTGTGTGTGTGTGTGTGTGTGAGTGGGACTGATAAACTAACCGCCTCGCAAGCTTACAATAGATAAATTCGCGTGTTTTTGCGCGTTTTAAGGTGTTTTCTTTCGGATTTCAGACATCACTAAACTTCCCACCTGATCTCGGGACTTTATTTGGATTGTCTGCATGACATGGACGTGATAAGAAGGATCAGCTCATCCTGCGACAGATAAACCCAATGAACTTAAGATGAGATTTGGCTTGAATATGAAGGCAGGAGGTTTGTGCGTAAAAAGCTGCGCGTAAAACTGCTACCATGGAGAAGGCAAACGGAGCGCGCACACCGCAGCAGCCTCAGCACCGGATCAACGTCCCGAGCACAGCGAAGGAGAGAGTGTCCAGGTACACATCACACCTTTATTTACATCTCCACTTGTTAGAGGAAAATGTACAAATGGCAGCAAACATGTGAACATGTTTTCACCCAAATGACTGAGGTTGACTATGATTATGAGGTTGATTGGAGTTTTTCCTTGCCACCGTCACCTCTGACATGCTCATTAGGGATAGGGATAGATATGTACTACATATACAGTATATATATAAATACTATATATAGTATTTGTAAATTTTAAACTTTAATTGTATATTCATTTATTTTATCCTTTATCTTCTTCTTCTTATTATTATTATTAATAAATATTTACTTTTTTATCTCTCTCTTCTGTTTCCATACTTCTGTAAAGCTGCTTTGAGACAATGTTGGAATTGAAGAAATAATTTTAAAATAGATATTTTTACACCAGGTACAAGAGTTGTCTTTGGCGTACCACATTTGACCTTTAACCAAGGAAAAGGCAATTAAATGCCCGAGCGAACCTTTGTCTTACATCCACTGTATACTATATAACCCTCCATTAAATAACACATTCAACAAACTGTTCCTTTTTTATTTCAAAATGATTTCTTATGTTTATCAATAGCAAAAGATTAAAAACTTCCAAAACTAAGAAAAAATGTACACTGTAAGGAAAAGGGTGTCTTTCTTTTTTCTAAGTAGCTTAAAATGTGCTTTGTTTAAAAATGCATTAAAATGCATTAAAATATTTTCACCCTTCCACATTGTGCCTTTTTTCCCTTTTCTAATGTGCTCTATCTTGTTTTTATATATTTTGCTTAACTTATTCCTCATGGTTCCTGACTTTCTGGACACCCTGTACATTAAAATGCCTACATCATGATTTTGTTATCACATCCCTCACATTTCTCAGTCTAGAGAATCCAAAAACCAACAGCAGCCTGAGTTTCTTACATGTTTAGTGACAATTTTAGTGATGCATCAGTTTTAAAAACTAAAACCAAACAAACACACTACAGCTGAATGGACAATTTTTCGAGAACAATTAATAATAGATGTCACAATCAATCTTCCCCGGTTTATTACTGATACGTAATTTTTGTATGTTTATTTATCCCAATGAATATGATATAACACACGGTGGCTTAGTGGTTAGCACGTTCACCTTACACCTCCAGGGTTGGGGGTTCGATTCCCGCCTCCACCTTGTGTGTGGAGTTTGCATGTTCTCCCCATGCCTCGGGGGTTTCCTCCGGTCCAAAGACATGCATGGTAGGTTGATTGGCATCTCTGGAAAATTGTCTTGAGTGAATGAGAGTGTGTGTGTGCCCTGCGATGGGTTGGCACTGCGTCCGGGGTGTATCCTGCCTTGATGCCCGATGACGCCCGAGAAGTTCGAATGAATGAATGAATATGATATATTAATATAAATATTTTTTTTTACATTTTTGTGAATTTTTCCAAGCCTTTTTGTGAAAATCTAGTCTTCTGTTCTTAGAATTAAATTTTTTGTTAAATTTATTTGTTATTTAATCAAGAATGTAAAATTGTTTTATGGAATTTCCTTTATAAATTCCCTTTTAATATATTTTGTATTAGGAACAACATTAAATTTCATCCCTTGTTGGTCATCTGCAAAGAAAAGTTTAGTTTTAAATATAGAAAGAATGATTTTAAGAAGTCTCTTTAAAAATACACTGTAGTGTTGTGTGTTCATACGGTGCTGATTATGAGAGAACATGTTATTGATGGAGTTAAACAAAAGTCTGAGAAATGATTGACGTGACCAGATTGACATTATTATCACGAATGTCTTAATTTATTTATTGAAAATCAAGTTTATTTTAGTAACCACTAAACATTTCGTTGCTTTGAGCTCGGCTTTTTAACTGTTCTTCGGAAAACCTTCGTTTCCCCCTGAGATTATCTTCTTGTGGCTTAGTATTGAAATGTAATAAAAGTCCAAATTATGGTTGTGCTAGTTGAAGGATAGTATACATCCTTTAGAAGTAAAGGCTGCTTTAAATGTTCTTGATCATTTTGCTTGAAACCTTCCTCATTTGTGTTAACATTTTTCGTTTTCGGTTACTGAATATGAAACGTTTACTGACGGTCGATTTTTAAATCTTAAGTGCTGTAACTTTCAGTTTTCCACATAATTCATAGGAGATTTTACTGCCATTATTTCATACCTAGGGACAGGCAATACATTTACAACTCGGTCAAACTGCCTTTTATTTACTACTCAGTCCTTCCAGCCAAAAATACTCAAGTCATGTCATGTCAAGTCAAGAAGCTTTTATTGTCATTTCAACTGACGCAGTACACGGTGAAATGAGACATCTCTCCAGTGCCAGGGTGCTAAAAAGACAGAGCTGCACAGAACCAAGCCAGAGCTGCACAGAACCAAGCCAGAGCTGCACAGAACCAAGCCAGAGCTGCACAGAACCAAGCCAGAGCTGCACAGAACCAAGACAGAGCTGCACAGAACCAAGACAGAGCTGCACAGAACCAAGACAGAGCTGCACAGAACAAAGACAGAGCTGCACAGAACAAAGACAGAGCTAAGGACTTAACACAGAACTACATAGAACAAAGACAGAGCTAAGGACTTAATACAGAGCTGCACAGAACAAAAACAGAGCTAAGGACTTAACACAGAGCTGCACAGAACCAAGACAGAGCTAAGGACTTAATACAGAGCTGCACAGAACAAAGACAGAGCTAAGGACTTAATACAGAGCTGCACAGAACCAAGACAGAGCTAAGGACTTAATACAGAGCTGCACAGAACCAAGACAGAGCTAAGGACTTAATACAGAGCTGCACAGAACAAAGACAGAGCTAAGGACTTAATACAGAGCTGCACAGAACCAAGACAGAGCTAAGGACTTAATACAGAGCTGCACAGAACCAAGACAGAGCTAAGGACTTAATACAGAGCTGCACAGAACAAAAACAGAGCTAAGGACTTAACACAGAGCTAGGGACTTAATGCTTAATTTTGCTGCAGCTTTTTTCAAAATTTCTGTTTTTAAATGTATTTGTTTTTTCAAAAAAGTACTTGAATTGGTGAAATTGCTACCGGTGAATACGAATGTAATTACTTTCCATGATAGCTGTACTGGTGTTTTTGTGATCTAAGAAATAAACACAAAATCAAACAAATGCCACACTATTTAATGTTTTTTAAAACTACCACAGATTCTCAGATTTGGTCGAGACGTGTCATGTGACATCACCGCAACACACATTCAGACAAAGCCCTCTTCCATTCATGTTGAACACAAGTACATCTTTTATAGAAAGTCTTTGCATATATGTCTACACTGGATGGTGTTTCACCAATTCATGTAATTTTCTGCTAAAGCCGAATCAGTACATGATAGTTTTTTATCTTTATTTTGTATATTTGTGTTTTCTGTCTTCACAGCGTGGATCCTTATGGCTTTGAGAGGTCTAATGACTTTGATTACGAGTCCTACGAGGAGCTCATGTCTGAGTATTTGACTGTCCTCACTAAAAGGTCAATCAAGTGGTCCAAACTGCTGCAGGGGAAAAGCCGATTCGAGAAGAACTTTAAAGGTGAGCGTGGTTGAGAAAGGCACGTATGTACAAACTGACCAGCCTGTGGTGTGTGTTGTCCGTTAGCCCCATTCGAAGCGGTGTTGCTTGTGGTAGAGCAGTGGTTTACTGTACCGTGCAGGTTTCTGAGTTAATTGCTTTGACGAAAGGTCATATGGCTGATAATTGTGTTGGAGTAGGAACTCCTCGACAATCAATTAATGAGGTACTGATGTAGGATTTCATCTGTTGTGCCACATACTGTACACAAACTGCAACATGACCTTGAACACAGCAGTGCAACAGGAGAGCATTCCTCTTAAAGTTCCTCAAGGTTTCCAAAGGGAGGTTTCTCTCAGGGAGTTTTCCTTCCCACAGTCACCTCTAGCTTATCTTGAATTTCTATATCTGTGAAGCAGCTTTGTGACTATGTTTATTGTGAAAAGTGTTATGCCAGCAGTTGTTAACCTAGAGGTCGCAGGAAAACTTTTATTTTTTAGGTTTACTTTTACATTTATCGCATTTGGAAGACACTCTTCTCCAGGGTGACGTACAAAAGTGCTCTGAAGTCTCGATCAATGAATCCATCAGAACTGGTACACTAGGTACACTAGGTACTTGTGCAATGACATTATGTAACTAATTAACTGCTGATTAGAAGAAGTCACTTAAGGCTTAGCAATGTGCGGTTAATAGTCATCAATCCTAGACTGCTGATTAGATTGACTGACTTCCTGTTGTACAAGTATGGAGTCAGTCTGATGTTTGAAGAGATCTTTTCCTCAGCATTATTCCTATCCAAGCCCAACATCCCACAACACAGTCATGCTATACAAATAAAACCGAATTGAACTCAGACCGTGATGTAGACAAGAGAATATCTGCTTGTAAACGCACATCGGTCACTTTTAGAGGAATCGGAGACACATTTTGCCTCAAATGACACATTTGTTTGTCCTCTTTTCCCCCTAAACTGCAGACACATAAGCCTGTTATACTCTATTGACAGCTGTTTTTTTATCACTTACTCATAATGATGTACGTTATCACAGATGATTTCCAGCGAAATGAAAGGGCGGTTATTTGTGTAGTTGGTAAATTATTAACAGGCTGTCTGCTACATTTACATTCACACACGTCTGTGAAAACATGACACCTTTTACCCAGTGCTGAGATCCGGGACCACGGATAGAATGACGGATTTCACGTTTTTTTTTTTTTTTTTTACTTTTTTGTCCTGGATTGTCTTAATATGGCTAGTTAAACACTTCCCACCCACACGAAGGACGTGATTTGCCTAAAATGAAACTTTCCGCACTTTCACGTCTCGACTCGCGGAACATTTCTTTAGAAGAAATTTTTTCAACCAATGTTTGTTTTTAGATAGAATAGAAGCCTTTATCTGTCACATACATCACAGCACAGTGAAATTCTTTCTTTGCATATCCAAAATTTAGAGGTTGGGGTCAGAGCGCAGGTTCAGCCATGATACAGCACCCCTGGAGCAGAGAGGGATAAGGGCCTTGCTCAAGGGCCCGACGGTTTGGCAGCTGGGCATTGCTAAGACTTGAACCCCAATTGTCTGATTAACAACCCAGAGCCTTAACCACAGGAGTCACCACTGTCCCTAACCAATAACAGAAATGATCAGAAAGATGTATGTTCTATTCCATCGGCTAGTTATCGTTGCGTTGTTATGTCTATAACATGACTGACAGAAGGGAAAGTAAATATCAGCACAGAATCACTTTAATACACTTCCGGCACTGCGATGAGATGCTTATTATCTTAAGAACGAGTGACTGGACGTGCGTAGGATTTTATAAGGAGTCCTCATTGTAACCTGTAAATGATCTGAACAAATTTTTGAAAATTCTCCCAACAGTTTGAAGATCACAGAAAGGTCAAATAACAAATAGATTTCCTTCCTGTTTGTAGTAAATTTTCAGGGTATTTATTCCATGCAAGTTAGAATTTAGACGCACTAGACACTAGTGGCAGTGGAATAACTGCTGATGCTGTTGGCATCAAGTTTTACTTGCTTGTCAACATTATTTATATTGTGTGTCCTCGTGTCCCTCAGTTATTTCCCTGTTACTTGTAAAGAACCAGCAAAATTATATTAATAGTTTACAGGCATCTTTAATATCATATTTAGATAATAAAATAATTAAAATAAATAAATAATAATAATAATAGTAGTAGTAGTAGTAAAATTAGCTGATAATGATTATATTTAGATACATTTAAATTTCATTTTTAACCTTTTTAAATTTTTGTCTTTTTGTTAAGCTACTTTATGACAAAGTCCACTGCCTGTGTGTGTGTCTGCCTGTGTGTGTCTGCCTGTGTGTGTGTCTGCCTGTGTGTGTGTCTGCCTGTGTGTGTGTCTGCCTGTGTGTGTGTCTGCCTGTGTGTGTGTCTGCCTGTGTGTGTGTCTGCCTGTGTGTGTGTCTGCCTGTGTGTGTGTCTGCCTGTGTGTGTGTCTGCCTGTGTGTGTGTCTGCCTGTGTGTGTGTCTGCCTGTGTGTGTGTCTGCCTGTGTGTGTGTGTCTGCCTGTGTGTGTGTGTCTGCCTGTGTGTGTGTGTCTGCCTGTGTGTGTGTGTCTGCCTGTGTGTGTGTGTCTGCCTGTGTGTGTGTGTCTGCCTGTGTGTGTGTGTCTGCCTGTGTGTGTGTGTCTGCCTGTGTGTGTGTGTGTCTGCCTGTGTGTGTGTGTGTGTGTCTGCCTGTGTGTGTGTGTGTGTCTGCCTGTGTGTGTGTGTGTGTCTGCCTGTGTGTGTGTGTGTGTCTGCCTGTGTGTGTGTGTGTGTCTGCCTGTGTGTGTGTGTGTGTCTGCCTGTGTGTGTGTGTGTGTCTGCCTGTGTGTGTGTCTGCCTGTGTGTGTGTCTGCCTGTGTGTGTGTCTGCCTGTGTGTGTGTCTGCCTGTGTGTGTGTGTGCCTGTGTGTGTGTGTGTGTCTGCCTGTGTGTGTCTGCCTGTGTGTGTGTGCCTGTGTGTGTGTGCCTGTGTGTGTGTGCCTGTGTGTGTGTGCCTGTGTGTGTGTGCCTGTGTGTGTGTGTGTGCGTGTGTGTGCCTGTGTGTGTGCCTGTGTGTGTGTGTGCGCCTGTGTGTGTGCGCCTGTGTGTGTGCGCCTGTGTGTGTGCCTGTGTGTGTGCCTGTGTGTGTGACTGTGTGTGTGCCTGTGTGTGCGTCTGTGTGTGCGTCTGTGTGTGCGTCTGTGTGTGCGTCTGTGTGTGCGTCTGTGTGTGTGTGCGCCTGCGTGTGCGCCTGTGTGTGTGTGTGTGCCTGTGTGTGTGTGTTCCTTGTGTGCCTGTGTGTGTGTGCCTGTGTGCCTGTGTGTGTGTGCCTGTGTGCCTGTGTGTGTGTGCCTGTGTGCCTGTGTGTGTGTGCCTGTGTGTGTGTGTGTGCCTGTGTGTGTGTGTGCCTGTGTGTGTGTGTGCCTGTGTGTGTGTGTGCCTGTGTGCCTGTGTGCCTGTGTGCCTGTGTGCCTGTGTGTGCCTGTGTGTGCCTGTGTGTGCCTGTGTGTGCCTGTGTGTGCCTGTGTGTGTGTGTGTGCCTGTGTGTGTGTGTGTGTGTGTGCCTGTGTGTGTGTGTGTGTGCCTGTGTGTGTGTGTGCCTGTGTGTGTGTGTGCCTGTGTGTGTGTGTGCCTGTGTGTGCCTGTGTGTGCCTGTGTGCCTGTGTGTGCCTGTGTGTGCCTGTGTGTGTGCCTGTGTGTGTGCCTGTGTGTGTGCCTGTGTGTGTGCCTGTGTGTGTGCCTGTGTGTCTGACTGTGTGTGTGCCTGTGTGTCTGCCTGTGTGTGTGTGCCTGCCTGTGTGTGTGTGCCTGCCTGTGTCTGTGTGTGTGTGTGTGTGTGTGTGTGTGTGCCTGTGTGTGTGTGTGTGTGCCTGTGTGTGTGTGCCTGTGTGTGTGTGCCTGTGTGTGTGTGCCTGTGTGTGTCTGTGTGTGTGTGCCTGTGTGTGTGTGCCTGTGTGTGTGTGCGCCTGTGTGTGTGTGCGCCTGTGTGCGCCTGTGTGCGCCTGTGTGCGCCTGTGTGCGCCTGTGTGTGCCTGTGTGTGCCTGTGTGTGCCTGTGTGTGCCTGTGTGCCTGTGTGTGCCTGTGTGCCTGTGTGTGCCTGTGTGTGCCTGTGTGTGTGCCTGTGTGTGTCTGCCTGTGTGCCTGTGTGTGTCTGCCTGTGTGTGTGTGTGTGTGTGTGTGTGTGTGTGTGTTCACAGTAAAGCGTTATGTACGGAAAGGGATCCCAAATGAACACAGAGCATTGATATGGATGGAAGCAAGTGGCTCCCAGGAGCAGATGGAGAAGAATCCAGGCTACTATCATTCACTCCTGCAGCTCCAACATGACCCAAAACTGGTGGATACCATCCGTACAGGTAGGCATGACCTTCATCTTGTGATGAGGAGAGAATTCACTTCAAATTCTGTAAACTGGTCAGAATGTCTTTAGGCAAACCTGCAAAATGGACATATTAGTGGTTTCTTCTTATTCTACTGACATAACACAATGTTAGCGGAGATTTCCTCATCACAGTGTGCAGCTGATGGCCACGGAGTAGCATGTGATGTGGTGTTAACTGATCCTGATGGCTCTGATTCATCAGCATTTTTTAAATAATGCTTAGTACCCTACTCATTTGACATGGAGCACACGCCTACAGCAGCACACTGTATTTGTCCACAGATTTGCACAGGACGTTCCCAGACAACGTGCAATTCCGGAAAACAGCCGAGCCGTGCCTGCAGAAGCCGCTGTATAACGTACTGCTGGCGTACGGACACCACAACAAGGCGGTGGGATATTGCCAGGTATATTGTTCGCTGTAAACTTTGATCTTCCTATTTTGCTGATTGAGGGTAAAATGTCCCGCTGTCAGCTACATGATGGGCACATGATCTGCTCGGGGGATTAACCAGGGTTTTGGGTCCAAGTTAATCTTTGAAGCGCTGGTATTTGCAAAGACACTGCATCTGAAATTGTGTACTGTGACCGTACTTACTGCGTTCGATTCAGTACCTACTGTGTTCGATTTGATGCCTATTGCATTCCATTCAGTACCTATTGCATTTTAATTCAGTACCTGCTGTATACAGTATCTGCTGCGTGCAATTCAGTGCATGCTGCAATCGAATTCAGTACCTTCTGTGTTCGATTCTGGAAATAGTGTGTTAGGTCCAGTGCCTACTGCATTCCAAATTCAGTACCTGCTACATTTGTTTTGGTACCCTTTGCGACACATTCAGTACCTACTGCTATCGATTCAGTACCCGCTACGTATCTGCTGTGTTCGATTCAGTACCCGCTACGTATCTGCTGTGTTCGATTCAGTACCCGCTACGTATCTGCTGTGTTCGATTCAGTACCCGCTACGTATCTGCTGTGTTTGATTCAGTACCCGCTACGTATCTGCTGTGTTCGATTCAGTACCCGCTACGTATCTGCTGTGTTCGATTCAGTACCTACTGCTATCGATTCAGTACTGTCTGCGTTTAATTCAGTACCCACTGCTATCGATTCAGTACTGTCTGCGTTCAATTCAGTACCTACTCCTATCGATTCAGTACTGTCTGCGTTTAATTCAGTACCTACTGCTATCGATTCAGTACCTACTGCTATCGATTCAGTACTGTCTGCGTTTAATTCAGTACCTACTGCTATCGATTCAGTACCTACTGCTATCGATTCAGTACAATTCAGTACCTACTGCTCAGCTGTTGATACTATATGTACTGTTCAGTATGTTGTCAAATTGTCATGTCATTTTTTTCTTCTTTTCTTTTCTTCACCAATTTGCTCAATTGTTAAACAGGTATAGTTTAACCACAAGGAACATGGTTTAACCCCTTACACTCACCTACACTTACTCGCATCCACACTAGCCCTGTTGCATTATGGGATAGCGACGTTCTATGGCGAAGCGCACTGGTCCTATACTGCAGAATCTCCATGGAAGCAGTCAGTCGTGTGAGCATTTCTCACTGTTTTATGATTACAGAGGATCCACACACATTACTCCTTAGGTGTAGTGTTTTTCTGGCCAGCTGTGTAGTAGGGCAGTAGGGATATTCATGCAGAGCTATAGAAACACTGACGCATTTTACAGGACGATGGCAGCGTGAGTTTGAATTGCGACATGCTCATTTGGTTTCAGGGCCTGGTCCTGACGCACACAAATACTTTTGCCTTGACAGTCAACATTGCTGTAGCACCTGAAAGTGATTTGCAATGCAAAGTAATTCGCAAATGTGCTGCTGCCTGCCGTGTGACTTGTTCCTGTTTCATGTAACCACAATTTTCCACTAAAATTCTTCCTTTAAAAAACCCAATTAACCCTGTTGTTCTGCTGATGTTGTATCCCATGGTTACTGTTCTGATACCTGTTGGTCTGTTGTCTTCCTGCTTCCTGCTCCTTAGTAACTTCATAATTCCTGCTCTTACAGGGGATGAACTTTATTGCTGGGTATCTCCTCATCATCACCAAAGATGAAGAGAAATCCTTCTGGCTGATGGAGGCTCTCCTCAGTAGGATCCTTCCAGGTTTGTGCAGTTTGCATTTATTTCAAACGACTGAATTGATTTTAGCGTATGATGCATGAGTCGGACAGTAAAGTGACCATCAAGCAACCAGATTTTAACGCAAATGGAATTTACCAGACGAACGTACCTGCGATTTGTCTTGTTTCTTTTTAAAAATAAAAAAAGCAAACATTCTTTGCAGACCCCGATCACACCGGGACCACACACACTACCACCATCTGATCTCTGCATGTTTGGTCTGAATAGCGACTGTCTGGATTTGTATAGACTGGGTTAAATAACCTTAAATATTTGACGGTGCCGATACTTTTGTGAATCAAAGGTTAGCTGTTAACTCAGTTCAGTTTTATTTATATACTAGACGCAGATTTCACGTCTTTGACCGGAGCGTTTTAATATATTCGAGTTCATGGGTTTGAATGACACCAGTGCAGCTTTTTGTGATATGGACAAAATCTTATATCACAGTCTAGATCATTTTATATCTTTAAATGATATATATCAAAATATATTACATGCAAACATGACTGATCTCTGGCATACGTTATAAACGACCGTTTTCTGGTCCTGGTCTGATTTGTTGCACCCAAACCCCGTCCAAATGACACGAATACCTCCTTCATTTAACTTCTAGTTTTTTGTTGCTTAGTCGTTACTTCAGGGGCACGGTGGCTTAGCGGTTAGCACGTTCGCCTCACACCTCCAGGGTTGGGGGTTCGATTCTCGCCTCCACCTTGTGTGTGTGGAGTTTGCATGTTCTCCCCGTGCCTCGGGGGTTTCCTCCGGGTACTCCGGTTTCCTCCCCCGGTCCAAAGACATGCATGGTAGGTTGATTGGCATCTCTGGAAAATTGTCCGTAGTGTGTGATTGCGTGAGTGAATGAGAGTGTGTGTGTGCCCTGCGATGGGTTGGCACTCCGTCGAGGGTGTATCCTGCCTCGATGCCCGATGATGCCTGAGATAGACACAGGCTCCCCGTGACCCGAGAAGTTCGGATAAAGCGGTAGAAAATGAGTGAGGTGAGTGAGTCGTTAGTTCAGACTGTTGTGTTGGAGTGAGGTAGGGTGTGTTTGGCTCTATATCACACTCCTCCACACCGATAGCAGTGCCTAGCTCCAAACTTAGTGACGTAAATCAACTGCTGGAATTTGCCTTTTGCAACATCGGTGGTCCAGATGACGGGAAATGATCGATCGTTATACGTTTGTCGACCAATTCCCAGCACCACTTGACAGTATGAGTGGGGGCTTTTGTCCTGTTGGAAGGTGAATCCTTTATTCCAGTCACCAGTAAATACCCCCCACCCCACCCCCACCCCTCTTGTGAGTATTCTAATCCCTGCTAATGTAAAGCAGAGTGATGCAACCGCCGCCACCACCACTGTGTCTCGCTGTGAGGATGTTGTTGATGGTTTTATGCCAAATATAATACTTTGTACCCAAGGCAGAAAACGTCATCATGCCTTTTTAGAAACTCCACATGTGATTTCAGGTCACTTTTTCAGTAATAGTTTGCTTCTCTGCACTATTCCATTAAAGCCCAGCTTTGTGGAGCGTCCAGGTTATCGATGTCCTCCGAGTAACGGATCTCGCCAAGTCTCTTGTTTGCTTCTCTGAAGAATTTCCCTGTCAGTGACTTTTTGTCTATGTTTTTGTGCCATATAATGGACGTATTGTTTCTCTACGGGATGTTTAGCCGCTTGGCCTTTTGTAACGGTGTTAGTTTGATATGGTCTCTAAACAATCTCCAAGGCATTACATAAGCAGGTGTATTAATACTAAGATCATGTGAGTCTTTGCACCTTGAACTAATCTGTTTGACTTCTTATGAAACCGGTTGTACGGATACTTGTAAAATACAGAGGGTCTGTAGTTTCAGCTTCAGGATGTCACTCTGTAAAATGTGTAAAAGTTCAAGAGGCGCAAATACAAAAGATTAACGTCTTCCGTTCAGAATCGATGCCATTTAAACCACGGTACGGTCGTAATTAGTACTATGCGCAGAAATCTTATTGTAAGAAGAGACCAAAAGGATCCGTGCTGTACGAAGTGATTACAGAACAGTGTGAAGTGTCGCAGCGTTCACTCGGCGCCTGTACACACCCATCGCTCCGGTGTTACTTTAGTTCTGAGGTCGTATCATCGGGTTACTGTACACTCACTGTACACTTTGACTGGAACTACAGCTGTAAGTGTGTTTGAGAGGAATAGCCTGTGTTTATGTGGCCTGTCCTGAGCTATTCTCAGAGCCTCATCTAGTGTCCTGAGCTATTAATAAACCTCGTGTCAGGTCACATGATTCTGATCTCTTCAAATCCTGTTAGACACCATTCACACCCCTGGTGAGAGATGTGTTTCACACTGTACACGCCAGAAGTGGCTGCACTCTCGATCATAATAAGTCTTCTGATCCTCTATAGAAATGATGTAGTGGATTTATATTAATATAAGTATCGAATGTAAAAAGTATAGTTTAAATTAAATATCGAGGTGTGTGTGTGTGAGAGACAGAGACACATTTCTTTCTTCGATAATATTTAAGTGCCAATGATTGCTTCATGATATTACACACACACACACACACACACACACACACACACACACACACACACAAACACTTTAAGCTTTTTAAACAAACAAACAACACCATAGCTACAAAAAACGATGTAGAAATCAATCGTGACCTTTTCGAGATTAAACAGACTCAACAGCATTCAACAAGAATGAAGTTAGGAAATAACTTTGCAGTTCTGGTGAGACTAATAAAGGGTAATAAGCCATCCTTAAAAATATTTTGGTTTGCAGTAACAGTAAAAAAAAAAACAGGAGGGGGCGGTGGGTAGGTCTATTTTTTATTTTATTTTTATTTATTTTTTTCAAGTTTCAATGTAAAAACATTTGGTACAATTTTGGTGATGGTGATTACGTAGGTATGAATTTAAACAAATTAGCATATCGTGACATCACTGACTGGGACTTCAACCCGTGCCTTCGGGCGCATCATTGCGAACCTCATTTTGATGCTGGACACAGTTTTCCCAAAACTTTGTGCCAAGTTAAAGAGGTGTCGAGCTGATTTAATGAATTTTTTAGACTTATTATGGCGCCCGAACCCGTATGACTTTGAACGGTGACGGCGAACATTTTGTTTACTGCAGCCGCAGCCATCATTACCGAGTGCGAACCGTCGACTCTGACAGTGAAAGAGAGAATGAGACGAAGCGAACACACAGGCCACAGTGTGACATCCGATAACCAATAGTGTAAACATAGATGACGTCACGGGTTTTTATTTAAAAGAAAGAACGTAGCCTTCGTTTATATGTAGGCCTAGGCAATTTATATATTTACAATACTTACTAAAATATAATTATTATTATTTTATTGCTTTTGTATTAGTTGTTTGAAGAGTAAAAAAGAAAAAAAAATTACGCAAATTTTACAACCGGCAAGTCGGTCGGACTTAAAGCAAAAAAAAAAAGGAATTTGAGTCAGTCCTTAATGACGGTTGGTCAGGTTACGGCAAACAGGAATATTTTTAAGGATGGCCTAAAGTTAAGTCTTAATGTCTGATCAGAAGGTCCTGAGTTCAAATCTCAGCGCTGCCACTGCTGGACCCTTGAGCAAGGCCCTTAACCCTCAGCTAACTGCTCAGCTGTATGAACTATATGAATGTAAGTCGCTCTGGATACAGCACGTGTGTCTGCCAAATGCCATAAATGTAGCTTTCTGTGTCTGATAGCTTCTGTACGGTGTTCAGCTCCTACATGATTTATCTGCTATTTTTTAAGCTGAGATGCTTCAGAAAATATGGCATCATTTCGAGTAAGGGAACATAGCATCCATAGGAGAGAGAGAGAGAGAGAGAGAGAGAGAGAGAGAGAGAGGGAAAGAGAGAAAGAGAGAGGGAGGGAGAGAGACAGGGAGAGAGAGGGAGGGAGAGAGACAGGGAGAGAGAGGGAGGGAGAGAGAGAGACGGAGAGAGAAAGGGAATGAGAGAGAGAGAGAGAGAGAGACAGAAAAACAGAGTGCGGAAGAGAGAAAAAGAAGGAGAGAGTGCGGAAGAGAGAAAAAGTAGGAGAGAGTGAGGAAGAGAGAAAAAGTAGGAGAGAGTGAGGAAGAGAGAAAAAGTAGGAGAGAGTGAGGAAGAGAGAAAAAGTAGGAGAGAGTGAAGAAGAGAGAAAAAGAAGGAGAGAGTGCGGAAGAGAGAAAAAGAAGGAGAGAGTACGGGAGTGAGTGCGGAAGAGAGAAAAAGAAGGAGAGAGAGAAAAAGAAGGAGAGAGTGCGGAAGAGAGAAAAAGAAGGAGAGAATGCGGAAGAGAGAAAAATTAGGAGAGAGTGCGGAAGAGAGAAAAAGTAGGAGAAAGAGGGAGAGAGTGCGGAAGAGAGAAAAAGTAGGAGAGAGTGCGGAAGAGAGAAAAAGTAGGAGATAGTGAGGAAGAGAGAAATAGGAGAGAGTGCGGGAGTGAGAAAAAGGAGAGAGAGTGCGGAAGAGAGAAAAAGAAGAAAGCTGATTTTATCTCTGCTTTAACTTCCCATTACTCCTTTGATTTTCTTGCTCTAACAGAGACCTGGATATCCCCACAGAACACTGCTACACCAGCTGCTTTATCCTCTGCCTATGCTTTCTCTCACTCACCACGAGAAACAGGCAGGGGTGGTGGTACAGGTTTATTGTTGTCAAAGAAATGGTGCTTTACACCTCTACTCTTCTCTCATTTAACCATCTCTTCTTTTGAATTTCATGCTATTTCAGTTACCTCTCCTATCAACCTTGTTATCATTGTGGTCTACCACCCTCCTGGTCCCCTAGGAGACTTCCTGGAAGAAATGGACTCACTGCTTAGTGCTTTCCCTTCCGATAGCTCCCCCCTGACAGTGCTTGGTGACTTCAACCTCCCCTCTGACAAGCTACATTCTTCTTCCCTCCTGTCTCTTCTCGACTCTTTCTCCCTCACACTCAACAGCTACATCCCCACGCACAAAGGAGGCAATGTCCTGGACCTGGTTTTCACCCGTCCTTCTCCAGCTACAGACGTGACTGCTACCCCACTCCACGTCTCTGATCATCACCTGGTATCCTTCACCATCACTCTACCTATCTTACCTAAAACTACCTCTCACCCCCTCGCTCTTACTCGCCGCAACCTTCACTCTGTCTCCCCTTCATCTGTAGCTTCTGGCACTCTTTCTTCCCTTCCTGATGCTAAGTCTTTTTCCTCACTACCCTTAGACTCAGCCAAAGATACTTTCCTCTCTTTCCTCAACTATGGACTTCCTCTGCCCTATGTTCACTAAACCCAAGAAAACTTCTTGTTCTGCTCCTTGGCTTTCAGATGTGCTGCGCAACAATCGAAGAGAGCTAAGATCATCAGAGAGAAAGTGGAAGAAATCACAACTTGATGCAGATCTTGATTTTTACAGAACACTTCTTGTCAAGTTCTCCTCAGATGTGACTTCTGCCAAGACTTCCTTCTACAAGGAAAAGCTTGAAGCTTCCTCACATTCCACATCATCTCTTCTCTGCTCAACCACCCGGCTCCACCTTCTTCATCCTCCCTGACTGCAGAAGACTTTGCTTCTTTCTACCAGGAGAAGATTGAGGAAATCTGCCGGACCTTCACTTTAGCCCCGACTGCACTTACATCTCAGAGTATGGATTCCCCTACACCTTCGTTGTCACATTTCTCAACTGTGGCAGCAGAAGAGATTTTACAACTCATCCAATCCTGCAATCCTACCACCTGCCCATTGGATCCACTCCCTACCACTATGCTCCAGACCATCTCACAAGACCTCTTGCCCTTCATTTCCACTATCGTCAATAGATCCATAGCATCTGGTCAGGTACCAACTACTTTCAAGAGAGCAAGGGTTATTCCCATCCTAAAGAAACCTGCTCTGGATCCATCAGACATCAGTAACTACAGTCCGGTATCACTTCTCTCATTTCTTTCAAAAATTCTTGAACGCATTGTCTATAATCAACTGTCTGTCTATCTCTCACAGAAGAACCTCCAAGATCCCAACCAGTCTGGCTTTAAAGCAGCTCACTCTACAGAGACAGCCCTTTTGGATGTCTCTGAGAAGCTACATACAGCTAGATCAGCCAAACTATCATCCGTCCTTATCCTCCTTGACCTTTCAGCAGCGTTTGATACAGTCAACCACAAGACTCTCTTATCCTCCCTCAAGAGTCTTGGGATTTGCGGATCAGCTTGGGAATAGTTTGCCTCCTACCTGGAAGGACGCTCATATCAAGTAACATGGAGGGGAGTGACATCTGCTCCACGCAGACTCTCCACTGGCGTCCCACAGGGCTCAGTACTTGGTCCTCTTCTTTTCTCCCTGTATACTCTCTCTCTTGGGGAAGTTATTTCATCACATGGGTTCTCTTACCACTGCTATGCTGATGATACACAACTTATCTTCTTTTTCCCACCCTCAGATGCCACAGCTTCTAACCGGATCTCAGCATGTCTGGCAAAAATTTCATCATGGATGACTGCTCATCAGTTAAAGCTCAATCCTAGCAAAACTGAACTGCTGTTCATCCCAGGTGATTCATCCCCAGGTCACGATCTTGCTATATCCTTGCACAACGATCTGATCTCCCCTTCAGCCACAGCTCGCAACCTTGGGGTAACCATGGACAATCAACTGTCCTTTTCCTCTCATGTTGCAAATGTGACTCGCTCATGTCGGTTTCTTCTCTACAACATTAGAAGGATTCGGCCATTTTTGTCCACACAGACTGCCCAGGTACTTGTTCAGTCTCTTGTCATTTCTAGACTGGATTACTGCAATGCACTGCTGGCAGGTCTACCTATGAACGCAATCCGTCCTCTGCAAATGATCCAAAATGCAGCTGCCCAGCTTGTTTTCAACCTGCCAAAGTTCTCGCATACCACCCCGCTGCTGCGATCCCTCCACTGGCTTCCGGTAGCTGCACGCATCCGATTCAAAACACTGATGCTGGCCTACAAAGCCAAAAATGGACCAGCTCCCTCTTACCTCAAAGCCCTCATCATTCCTCGCACTGCACCCCGCAACCTCCGATCTACCAGCACTGCTCGACTGGTTCCACCATCACTCAGGGTAAGTGTACTGCAAGACTCTTTTCTGTTCTGGCACCAAGGGGGTGGAATGAACTTCCCATAGAGGTCCGGACAGCTGAGTCACTGGCTATTTTCAAGCGGCGGTTGAAGACCTACTTATTCAGGAAGCACTTCAACTAGCACTTCTTTCCTTATCCTTTGCATTAAAAAAAAAAAAAAAACTGACACTTTTTCATTGTAACTTTGAACAAATGTTTTAAACTCATGGTATCTTAAGTATGTAACCTAGTGAACCAGCATTAATGTATCCAATGTTAGAGATTTAAGCACTTACAGTATGTACGTCGCTCTGGATAAGGGCGTCTGCCAAATGCTGTAAATGTAAATGTAGAAGGAGAGAGAATGCGGAAGAGAGAAAAAGAAGGAGAGAGAGTGCGGAAGAGAGAAAAAGGAGAGAGAGTGCGGAAGAGAGGAAAAAGAAGGAGAGAGAGTGCGGAAGAGAGGAAAAAGTAGGAGAGAGAGTGCGGAAGAGAGAAAAAGTAGGAGAGAGAGTGCGGAAGAGAGAAAAAGTAGGAGAGAGAGTGCAGAAGAGAGAAAGTAGGAGAGAGAGTGCGGAAGAGAGAAAAAGTAGGAGAGAGAGTGCAGAAGAGAGAAAGTAGGAGAGAGAGTGCGGAAGAGAGAAAAAGTAGGAGAGAGAGTGCGGAAGAGAGAAAAAGTAGGGGAGAGTGAGAGAGCGATATTAAAAAGGGACTCCCTGATCAGTACCCTGACTACTGAACTGAGAGACTGATTGAGACAGACAGACAGACACACACACACACACACACACACACACACACACACACACACACACACACACACACACAGGCTCCTGACGTCATCTTGTTCTGCTGCACCACATGGAAGCCTGCAGTCATCAGGTGTCCTGCTGTAGTAAATGCTTAATGTCTGGCTCGAGAAACACCTTCTCATGTTCTGATGTAAATCAGGTTGTTGGGCTGCTGCTATTAAGTCAGGAAGGTTTATTTTTATACAACTAAATGTAATAATAATTGTTTTTAAATTGTTCATAATTTCTATGTGGTCCTTCGTGGGCTGTTTCTTTCAGCTTTTCTTCCATTTCACACCCAAACAACACCGAGAGCAGTCGTATATCTGACCTCCTATCTGTCCCCCTCCCAGATTACTACACACCAGCCATGTTGGGGCTGAAGACAGACCAGGAGGTGCTGGGAGAGCTGGTGAAGGTGAAGGTGCCGGCTGTTTGGCAGGTCATGAATGAACACAGCGTCATGTGGACACTGGTGGTGTCACGCTGGTTCATCTGCCTCTTTATCGACGTCCTCCCTGTGGAGGTAAGAGTGAGGACCAACCATGTCCAAAGTTTTTTTTTTTTTTAAATAACAGCAGTAACGCATGTCAAAACTCGTAACAAACTGTTTGATGAAGTTCTTCCAACATTATCATCAATTGTTAGTGAAGAAACTATACAAATGATGTTGACCACCGTCATACAGTCAGGACAAGGAGCCAGTGTTTTATTATAAAACATTTCTGCGCTTTTTACTTTTCCAAGACTGTTCTGCGCATCTGGGACTGCCTTTTCTATGAGGGCTCAAAGATCCTGTTCCGCGTGGCGCTCACACTGATCCGTCACAACCAGGCCCTGATCTCACAGTCTCAGAACCTTCCGGACATCTGCGACCGCTTCAAACAGATCACCAGAGGAGCCTTCGTGGAGGACTGCCATCCGTTCCTGCAGGTACCGTGGGCTTTGTTTATCAGCTTAGTGGTTAGCACGTTCGCCTCACACCTCCAGTGTTGTGGGGTTCGATTCCCACCTCCGCCTTGTGTGTGTGGAGTTTGCATGTTCTCCCCGTACCTCGGGGGTTTCCTCCGGGTACTCCGGTTTCCTCCCCCGGTCCAAAGACATGCATTGTAGGTTGATTGGCATCTCTGGAAAATTGTCCGTAGTCTGTGTGTGCCCTGTGATGTTCGGATAAGCGGTAGAAAATAAATGAATGAATGAATACATTAAGAGCTGTAGGGGGTGTAAACTTTTGCACAGGAGGATCAGTGTAAATTAATATGATTTTGTCTGCTAGGAAACTTAAATATCATATGAAGCTTCTGAAAGGCAGTACAGTAAATATTACCAAATCAAGTAATAGTCACGGATCATCTTGTTCAAAAGTTTACACGCCCCAGCTCTTAATGTCTTGTTTTCTTTTTGAGCCTCAGTGGACGAATCTCTGTGTCCTCTGAATAGAGCTAAATATCTCATTCCAGCTGATGGAAAGGGATCAAATTTGCAGAAGATGCTGATTCATTTCAATCCTCCAAACCTCTTTGCATGCATTCATAAGTTTAAATGTTAAAAAGCTTTCCGGAAATGTTTCAAACGTAGATTTTATGTTTACGTAGACACACCTTTAATTACAACACCGACTTCTTCGGCTCTCGTTCGTATTCCTCTTCTGTTGGAGGCTTCCTATTTTTTCATGCAGCTCTTTTACTGCCTTTTTTTTTGCAGAACATTTTTAAAGAACCAGGAAGCCTCTCCATGGCAACCATCACCAAGCTACGGGCGGCGTGTCGAGCACGGATCGCGGCTGAGGAATCCTGACTCGCTCCTTAATGCTTTAAACATTCCAGACTCGGTTTTGCACTGTCCTGTTATTATTTTTACTCTGATGGCTGAAACTGTTTCTAACCTGATAATAATGATTCATTATGACATTATGGTGACGAGTACAGGTATGAAGTGAGGTACAGGAAATTCCTCAACGTTACACTACACCAAATACACGTCACGTCAGATCTTACAGACTCGTAGCGGGTGAGCCGAGCGTCTCCGATGGCGATGGCACGAGTCTTTAAAACTACGAGCATGATGTAGCCTTTCCTCTCAAAGCTTGTACAGATAGATTTGCACATTTCTCCAGATAGACCATTTTGGGATCTATCAGATTTACATGACTCTTGCTGAACTACTGTGAAACGAAGAGATCGGTACTGTTGAGTTAGCATTTCTTTAATTTTTTTTTCTCAAGGATGTTTGTGAAATACGCGTCATGAGTCGTTGGCCCGAGAAATTCTAAGTGTAAAGTTAGTTGTTTATAACCCCAGACAGAATGAAGCTTTTCTTGTGATACAGTGCTGCATTTTCTAACCTTATCCTTAACTCTGATTATGTAGTCAATTTTCTAAGTTGAAAATATTAAAGTAATCTGGATTACAATCATTTGTGTGTGTTTATTATGTATCCAAGGCAACCTGGGCCCATTTTATCTGATATTCTGTGGGTAATCTTAGCAATGATTGAGTTTAGATTTATACCAATCAGCCATACAATTAAAACCCCATGACAGGTGAAGTGCCTCCTGTCCATCAGTGTGAGCACCTACAATATACACAGGAGCATCAGAACTGCACAATGGACCAATGGAAGGAGGTCTGGTCTAAAGAGAGGATTAAGGTTATCTTTTACACCATCTGGATAACTGTGTGTGTGTGTGTGTGTGTGCACGCACGCGTGTTTTTACCTGGTGATGAGCTGGTAAATATTAAATATTTGCAATTAGCAAAACATGCACCAATAAGGAACGATATGTTTTAAGCTTGAATTAATAAAAAATGCCTAAAAATTAATTTTAATAACAACAGATTTGGTTGTGTTATAAATGTATGTGCGGTGTAGCGCAGATCCTGGCCGGTGATCTGGTACGATGAATTGACGGCAGTTCGGTTGAAAATTTGCTTAAAAACATTCTACACGCAAGGGACAAGTAAAGTATTCACTTCTTTTATTGGCTTCACCACGCATTAAAAATGTTCTCTACAAAAATAAAAGATCAGATCACTGCAAATATATATGAGCAAACCTTCAATCAGAAGAGATTAGACAAAGCGACATATTTGGAAAAAAAAGAAGAGTAAATGCGGCTGTACAGCATACGACGAAGGAAAAATTTGAATCGGAAACTGCAAACACATGCAATGAAATCTCGATACTTTTGTCCTGTTCACCGAGAAAGGTTTCATTATGTGCTCGAAAGGACGATTATATCCCTGGAGATAATTTCAGATCCCTCAGTGTTCTGTACAGCTGCTACAACCCGCATTATCAAACTTCTCCCCTTTACAAAGTGTCTCGGGTTTGGGTTCTGCTCCGGGAGCTGCACGGCTTTCGTTTACTGTAACTTGAGGAAAAAAATAAACTAAGACATTAAACTTGAAGCTTTTGAGTTATAATTCAGTTTGCTTTGTGAAAGACCTACATTTTAGGTCATTAGCCTTGAGGAGCATCGGCGGGTGAGAACGTCAAGATAACAGGTCTGTACAGAAGATCACGGTTTTCCCTTTTTTTTTCTTTAATGGAATCCCAGAAAGTTAAAAGGAATTAATTTAAGAAAAGAAGAAAAAAAAAAAAAAAAAGCATATCAAAAAAAAGGAAAAAATATTTAAATGGAAAAATAAACCCTTCACCGTTCAAACTAACTCGATCATCTGAAGGATTAAATACACATCCAGCTCTCTTTGGTCTGTGTAACGGCTTCTGGATGCTGGATCAGAGAAGGTGTGTTAATATTTACCAAAACAGACCGATGGCTGAAAGCTTCAAATCGCTGTCACTACGCACTTTGCTTACAAAAATGTTTTCTAATCAAGTTCGAGTTAGCGTAAATTTCTTACACCGACCCGGAAACGTTTTTTTTTTCTATTTCTTTGTGGAAAAAAGCAACAAAAGAAAGATGGCGAGAATCGAATCCAAGCCCGAATTCAAGATCGCTAACTGGGAGAAAAGAGGAGGCAAGTGCATCAATTATTTAACCTGAGCTTCTAAGGCTTTCATCACCTGACACCATTATCCTTCAAACCTGGTATCAGAGTCTCTCTTCTCTTTCTGTTCTCTCAAAATCTCTTACAGTTCCTTCTCCCGGTTTTCTCTGGTGCGTCAGAGCTCATTGTCAGGTCTCATCCCCATAAATTAATCTCTTTACATCTGTGCCATGAAACCATAATCTGCATTTCTCTGGATCTTCCAGAGTGGTGACACTTGGGCCTTAACCAACGATAGTAATTATGACAAAAACATGACCACAAAGAGTTAATTCATGATAGTGATCAATAAAATAATCAATTTAATAACCCAAATATTTTGCTAGACCTCCTTCACTAATAAAGACTCCGAGATGTTCCTGTGACCTTTGCAAATCTTTAACAGGAGGCTGGAATTTTATTATTATTATTACTATTATTATTATTATTATTATTATTATTATTATTATAAATGGGGTGAATTCACTGTATTCACACATCAGCCCACTCTTCCATTATTCACTGCTCCGGGTTAGCTGGTGGTTGATGCTGTGTGTTACACTACTGTCATTTTATATTAAAAATGTTCTTACTGTTTTGCCAAAACAACAGAGGAAAATGTTAAAATTCCCAACAGCTTTGTTTCAAATCGAGTTCAACCTTCCCGAGGTATGCATGAAAGGTATGAGCTAATGAGCCAAATTGTTATCCAAAGTCCTTCATGCGTTCATGCTCGGCATAAGTTGTTTTTTTTTCCCAGTTTCTTTAAACAGCGTGTGTCTGTATGAATGTATGTAGCTTCACTGTCGAGAACATGCGAGCTAGCTAAAAGCAAAAGTGGAGGTTACTGTCCAGTTGGTAAACATACAAGATAAATATTGTCACCGTTTAACCCTGAATCCTTCGTATGCCTCTAACTTCCACCTAGTTATCTCCCAGCTTCAGATGGAGCCACGTTGTGCTGAATTGTTGTTTTTTGTTTTTTACCCCCAGCTCGTACGCTGCTAAAGCTCAGCTACATCTGAAAGCTCTCAATCGTGAAACCTAGCCACTTTATCACCATAGCAAATCAGTGAAAGCTCTAGGCAAACATCACTGCTACCATCCAGAGACTGCTGTCTCAACTGTCCAACCAGTGTTCTGCATCTGAGTGATGGAGTATTACGCTGCACTCGGTTCAGAAGTAGACAGAAGTTGACACGTTCAAGGAAAAAGACAAAACAAAACACAGATGCAGCCATAAACGCTAGCCAGCTAACAATCATGATGTCTTTTCATTCTCAAAACAGTACACTGTAAGGTCAGTGCTAGAGATTTACCCAACTAACATGTCTGTGTAGATGGATTATGGTATGTTGACGCTCTGAGTTACCGAGTGTTAACATGACGTCATGTGCTGAACTTGGGGATGAAGAGACTTTTCCCGGTGTTTTCTTTGGTTTTTCTTACTCAGAGAAGGAAAATGTAAGAGGAAGTAGTCATGGAAGTGTTAGGTATGGCTTTAACTAATCCCAAAAGGGGGAGTATTGAAAGGGGACTAGGGGTTATAGGTATGGGGGACAATTAGGGTGTAGGGTCTGGGGTGTAACCAGAGGGACGACACTTTAATGTGGAATTACTGGCCCGAGTTTTGGGTTTAGAGTGCCACCTACTGTACAGGTGTCACTACTGCATATCTAGAGTCAAATCAGTGGGACTTTTAGTCAGTCAGTCAGGGGGTCTGTCAGTCAGTCAGGGGGTCTGCCAGTCAGTCAGTGGGCCTGCCAGTCAGTCAGTGGGCCTGCCAGTCAGTCAGTGGGCCTGCCAGTCAGTCAGTGGGCCTGCCAGTCAGTCAGTGGGCCTGCCAGTCAGTCAGTGGGCCTGCCAGTCAGTCAGTGGGCGTGTCAGGCAGTCAGTGGGCGTGTCAGGCAGTCAGTGGGCGTGTCAGGCAGTCAGTGGGCCTGCTAGTCAGTCAGTGGGCCTGCCAGTCAGTCAGTGGGCCTGCCAGTGATTTGGCCGGTGAAATAGAGACGCAGTAATATTCAAGTGGCCTTTTTTTTTCTTATATATTTAAAAGGAAGTGGAGTGAATGAATGAAGGTAAAGGTTTAACAACCCTGGAAACAAACATTACTCGAGCTCACACACACAGTATAGCCCTAGTCAGATAGTAGTGCTTTAGATGGTCTGGTAGCCCGCATGACTCCTCTTCCTGCCGATCAGATAGGCAACGAGGACTATGAGGACGAGGCCAGCCAGGGAAGCACCGACAATGATGGGCACCAGCATGTTGTCCTTCTGCATTCGACACACGTCGGCTAAAAAGAAGCAAAATCACACATGAGAATGATACAGATAACTATTTGATTTATTTTCTATTATTATTATTATTATTATTATCTATTTGTTTTGGTTGTTCTGGTGAAGCTTCTTTTAAGGAGACATTCTTAGAGAAAGGACTTAATAGTTTCTCAGTAACATGATCAGCTGTATCTTTGTCTCATTATCTTCAATAGAGACAAGACAGAATCAGGAGAGGTTTTACTTATAGCTGTTTAGAGATGTGTGTGAATGCAGGTGAGCCATAACATTAACTGTAACTAAACTAAGTGTTTCATGTTTTACTTAATTAACAAACGAATGTTATGCTATTACAGATCATACAGGAAAAAACACATGCAGATGAAGTATTCAACATAAAGTATTCAACAGTAACGGCACACACACACACACACACACACGACTGAACATGGCTCTGGGAGTGACACAGACCAGGTTAAAGCACTATGAGCTCTGCTGTACCTGGTCCAAACTGGTTGTCGTGGATGCCGAAAGGCTGAACCTGCAGGTCAAAGGTGTTGAGGGTGAAAGTGCTGACCACAGGAAGAACCTCCTCAACGCTGCACATGTAGGAGCGGCCAAGAGTTCCCTGCAGGTACTGAAGACTGCTGTTGCTGACAATGAATGGAGCTAAAGAGAATTCACACACACACACACACACACACACAAATTTACCACCAAGAGATAATTGTTGGACATAATTTCTAAACTAGATTATCAGTAATTGCACAAACTGTTCCCATGGAAACAAACAAATCACCACATAACGATTAACACACATACTGGCTCTATAGCTGTGCACCAATATTACAATCAGACCAAATTAGATTCCAGTGATTCCATAAAACTGACTGAGCGATTACGAAGCAGCTCAGAAGTCCTGAGTTCCAGTTATGTGACTCATCTTTCTTCTTCTTTCAAATCCACCGTGTGATGTACAGAGGAGAAACTACAAAAACTCTCTGTGCAAATACATTATAAAACACTGTATTAGCAGTAATAGTAAAATAGTCAAATGTGTTTTTACCTGACTTTTATAACACAACAAACTCTTCCTTAGAACCACAGACTGACATGTTAAAGTAAAATTCAGGTTTTGGGGCTCAAAATGGGGCTTCATTGGGATGAAGGTAAGGCTTGAGCACTGAATTCTGCACTAAATGGATCTGTTTTAAAGAAAGTAAAAAGTTCCTGATCAGTAAAATCTGTCAGTAATGTAACTCTTCCTTACCTGCCATATCTTCCCAGCTGGCTGACAAGTTCAAAGCGCTGAGCTGATATATTTTGGTGGTGGAGTTCTGTAGATATGAGGACACAGATTAAGAGTCGTTTGTTGTGGGAGAGAGAGAGAGAAAGTGTGAAGACGGGTTTGTGCGAGTAAGTTTAAGACCCTCACCAGTGAGAAAGTGAAGGTGAGGTTGGTGTGATTTCCAGTCAGCAGCAGAGTAGCGGTCGTGGATTCACACATCCCTGAGAAAGACGTACTCTTGGGGTCCAAGTTACTTATTTTCACGATCGTCTGAAATCGAGATGAGAGAAATTTTTAGCCGTTTATAGAGATCAGTCGTGGTCGAAACACGTTCGAATATATATGTACGATTCGTAGAATTCAGATCTACTACCTCTGTGTGTGGTTCACCCGTACTGAACTAAACTGTAGTTCACAGAGCATGTATGTGGTTCTGTCTTAAATTTCTTTGCATGCTGCGCTTTTACAATAAAGAAACCCAGACATATTCTTTTAAAAGTGAAAGTGACGTGACATACGGCTAAGAACGGTGACCCATCAGAATTCGTTCTCTGCATTTAACCCATCCAAAGTGCACACACACACACACACACACACACACACAGCAGTGAACACACAGCAGTGAACACACACACCCCCGGAGCAGTGGGCCGCCATTTATTCTGCGGTGCCCGGGGAGCAGTTGGGGGGATTCGGTGCCTTGTTCAAGGGCACCTCAGTCGTGGTATTGCCGGCCCGAGACTCGAACCCACAACCTTAGGGTTAGGAGTCAAACTCTCAAACCTTTAGGCCATGACTTCCCCAAGGGTTTTCGCATATCCCAGGTTATGGGGTCAGAGCGCACAGTCAAGCCATAGTACGGCACCCCTGGAGCAGGTGAGGTTAAGGACCTTGCTCAAGAACCCAACGTTGATGCCTCAGCAGCTTGTGGACTCAAACCCCAACCTTCTGATCAGGATCCCAGTGCCTTAAACGTTGGACCATCATGCCCTCACATTCCAGCATGACAATGCACCTGTGCACAAAGCAAACTCCACCAAGACATGTTTTACCAAAGTTAATGTAATGAACTCGAGCACCCTGCTCAGAACTCAACTCCACTGAACACCTTTAGTGATGAACCGAAACAACGACTACACCCCAGCCCTCGGTGCCTGATCTCAGTGGTGCTCTTAAATAGTGGAAAAGTCTAGTGGAAAGCCTTTATAGAAGTGTGGAGGTTGTTAGTACAGCAAAACAGGAGACTACTGCTACTGAGGATTTCTCCATATGGACAGCCAGGAGATACACAGGATAACTGTAGATGGTGCCACTTAAAAACAACAAAAATGGATTTGGATCTGGTTTCATTATTTGTTTGTGTTGCTAATAAATGCGATTGCAATGCACGTTATGCCTGAGACAATATGACAACATGAGTACGTGTCAACGTGTGTACTGTATGTGTCCTTACTTTATTCTGAGATTTGGAGAAATAGGTTACATTCAGCTGCAGCCCCATTCTGGCAAGAAGACAGGTCGTGCCGTTGGAGTTTACAACACTGTAGTTGCCACGCTCTGGGTTGGTCGGGACGACAGGGGTGGTCGGGGTGACAGGGGTGGTAGTAGGTACAACAGTGGTGGTAGGAATATCAGCTGAACAAACGGTCTCTGAAAAAAGTAAGTTAGTGCATTTACATGACACAAATAAGGTCGAGGAAACATTAGAAAACACCACCATGACTATAAACACTAGAGATGAACAGAAAGACAGTACCGTCAGTGCTCAGGTTGGAGCTGGGCATGTAGGCCTGCATGTGGATGTTGAAGAACGTGACTGTCGCTCCAGAGCTTCCCAGTCTGACTGAGCTGGAGCTCAAACACCTGTAGGTGGTGTTGAGCTTTGCAGAGATCTGAGAGCTGTTTGTGCTCAACACCACAATCTCTGCACAGATAAAGAGACATGAACGTTAACTTCAGCTAATAGTCTTGTGTTTTTTTTTTGTTTTTCTTTTAACCCTCTCTTTCAGTTTCAGTTATTCGGTATCTACTGGAGCCTCAGATCCCTCTTCTCGGCTGATGTCGTAACCCGTCTGTAACCGTCTGCCTCAGGATTCGAGGATTCATGCTAGACTTTCATGCAGAACAGTTGCACAGAGTGAAATCTGATTGACCGCAGCTTTCCTGTCCGCTAGAAGCAGCCTAGACGTCAACAAGCCATTTCAATTCAATTAGATTCGATTCGATATGTATAGCACTTTTAAACAATGAACATTGTCTCAAAGCAGCTTTAGAGCATAACGAAATATGGTACAAAGCACTCAACATTAATATTAGACATATTTAAATGTGTTTTGTTTTAATCCCCAATGAACAAGCCTGAGGCAACCGAGGCAAGAAAAACCTCCCTTATATGGAAGAGGAAGAAACCTTGAATAGAACCAGACTCAGAAGGGAACCTCATCCTCATCCAGGTGAAACTCATCCTCGTTTCCACATACAACGCTGCTGATCGATAGACGTACCATTTAGTGTCAACACTGATGACTACGGTGTGTGAAAATCCCAGGAGATCAGTAGTTTGGCACCAATAACCCTGCCAAACCCTGTCAAAGTCACATTTTCCCACATTCTGAGGTCTGATGCTAATCATAGCTTACGTTCTTGACCTTCTTTCCATTATGCTGTGGTCACATGATTAGCTGACAGGGTAACTGCATGAACGTGTGTGTGTGTGTGTGTGTGTGTGTGCCTAATAAGCAATTACTGTGTTTTCCACAACATTAATGCCATACCTTACATTATTACGGTTTATTTGTTCTTAATGACTGGTTTTAGAGAACTACATGCCCTATAATGCTGAACTCATTCATTATCATATACAATTCATTATACAGTACATATAAAACCTTTACAGACCCCAGTTAACATCTCTACAATGTTAAAATGGTCATTTTTTTGTGATAGATGTGTCAGAACATTTTCCAACCTCGATATCAAATTACAACGTATAAATATTAAGTTAAAAACAACTTTGTTTAAGGGGGGAAAAAAAGAAAACTTACAATTTCAAGACAGCACCTTTTGATTTTATTAAACATCTCAGTGTTTGTCAGTAAGAGTCTATCAGGGTGCCACATCATGTCTGGGGCAATATTTTTTTTTTTTTCTACACTCTTTCATATAAAAAATCTTCTAGAAAAATATAAAGACAATACTACAGTGTAAGCTGAGATTTATTTAGTGTTGATCAGAATCGTTTTACTGATAACCGAATGCTCGTTACTTTACAAATTCTAAAAGGGTTGTTTATTTTTCCATCAAAAAAAGAGACGTCGACGTGCCATTTCACACACCGAGGATGGAGAAAAGTGCTGACCAAAAATAGCTTGATATATATATATATATATTTACTTATATATTTATATATATATATTTACATTAAAGAGTCAGTTTGAATGTGTGTAAGATGAGTAAATACTCTGAACTCATCCTGGAATAAAAGGTTTTTTTTGTGACAGTAATAGTGTAGTGTTTGGTGTTTCCTACCCTTGCTGGAGGAATTAGGAAAGGTGGTGGTGTCACTCAGGTTGTAGCTCAGTGTAAGGTTGGCCACACGATATATGAGGTTGTTGCTGGCGAACACCAGGCCCAGAGAGTGACCGTCACCGAAGGACGCCAGCAGGTCCGGGGAAACTCCTGCTTCACCGCAGGTACTGCTATTTCCCACTACTGCTGTTGCTGGAAGCGGCACAACCACAGATCTCTGCTCACAGCAACACACACACACACACACACAGAGTTCAGCCTGCAGTCTGGAGAGTGCTCGTGTAGTCTAATGACTCTCAGGAGGAACTTCTTCTCTCAGTTCATCAGACTCCTCAACACAGACGTGTCCAAACAGGTCCATTAAGGCTCCATAAAGTCTCTCTGCACTGCTCTTCGCCGACACTGATAGTGTTACTATACATCTAATACAAGTGCACATCTTATACAGTTCTTATTTTAACTGTAGTTAATGATGTGCACAGTATAAGGAGGAACAAATCAAACCCTGAATACTTAGGAAAAGTACTCCATACATACTAAACATACTACACGATATTACATTACCTTCATAACACATGAATAGATGTATTTTATAGCAAAACAAATATACAGAATAACATATTGCTAACTCGGGTTAAAGCAATAAATATGTGATATAAATATCGCATCTGTTTGGGAGGATAAGGACCTATCAAAAGACACGCATGTTATAAACCTTTATAAAGCCTTAAGCTACATTGCAGTAAAGAAATATTACCAAAACAATATTGTAAAGAAAAGCAATGCTTATTTATTTAGGTTTTTTTTTTTTCAATTAATATAGTGATGATTAAACAAACAAAAAAAATAACATTTATTATTAATAAGGTTTTTTTTAATTAGCTCACATTCCAGTTGGCATTGTGGCTCATTAATCACCTGCTAACAAAATATTTACTATTCAAATTAATGTGTGTGTGTGTGTGTGTGTGTGTGTGTGTTTACATACCGTGCCATTGATGATAGGGTACG